>NC_026152.1:13252838-13321215 GCF_000512975.1 Sesamum indicum
AGACCAAAGATTGAATGGTAATTTTTTAGGGCATAATTTACAACTCATCATATCCATAATTACTTCAATATATTTAAAGAAATGCATTGTTGATAGTCAATCTAATTTTCTTCAATAGTTAAAAATACTATAACCATACTAAATGCTAGAAAAAATAAGCAACTTTTTTGACATAGTATATAATGCGATTGGACCCTATAATGCATAGTGTAAGATACTGTCTGTTCTGATTGCAATTTCAAGAGTTTATTTTTAAAAAAACACTTAACCAAAAAAACAAGGGGTCTTAGGACTGATATATCGCACAAATTTTATCATCTACAATTGATGTAAGAATGTCGACATTATTTTGTATGTTCGGATGTTGCATTTATACTAATAAAAAAAAAAGAAAGTATTTTTTCACTCATAAAGGATGTTTGTGATACTATTATATTAAATTATTATTATTTTTTTAAATGTGATATATTAATCATATTTTATTTTTTATTTATAATATAAAAAATATTTATTATATGTGCGTACAAACGACGTTGGTTGCAGCTAATAATAACAAATAAAAGAAATATAAAAATGGGAAAAGAGTAATATTGGGAATAATTGAATGGGTGGGGTAGGGGGGGTGGGGGGAGGGAAGTTGGAGAAATCTGTGAGAAAGAAGGAGAAAGAGATAGGTCTTTGGTGTCAGAAATTTCAGTAAAAGAGTTCAGAATAGATTCCACATTCGGAAAATTACGAACTGTGTCCTCGTCCTTTTGCGATAACCCAGAAACAAAAAATACTACACACCCCACCATCTCGTGAAGCCTCCACTCCTATACCCTCAAAATTAAAGGATTTCTTTTTTTTTTTTCCTAATTAAAGTTTAGGGTATCCACAGTATTATTAGGGATAATTACACTTTCTTTTTAGGAGGTTTGGCGTAATTATACATAAATTTTTATGGTTTGAGAAATTATATTTAACACTCCTAAGGTTTGTTTTCATCTGATAAATAAGTCTCTCCATTAGTCAAAATTTATCGAATTTGCTTATTTTAACAAAAAAATTATATTTTTTCCGATTGACTTATTACTGACTTATTGCATATCAAATAATTTTTTTATGATCAAATTACCCCACATATGTCTTCACACAATAATGCATATGAAGAGGCATATCTCCATCGTTATAAGAGTAGTTTAGTTCGAAAAAAATTATTCAACCTGCAATAAGCCAGTAATAAGTCAATTAAGATTAAATATTAATTTATATTTAATTTTTTTATTAATATTAGCAATGCAGATAATTTTAACCAATGTAAGACTTATTTGTTAGACGAAAGCAAACTTTAGGAATGCTAGATGTAATGTCTCAAACCACAGAGGGTTTACGTGTAATTTCTCTTTTGTTTATATTATTATTATTATTTTGTCAAAAGAGTTTTGTGTCGATTAATGTTAGTTTCAAGGGGGTAAATTGTAATTTTTCAAAAGTTTTGGATCCAATCATGTTTGTGTTTTTATTTGTTTTTGTATTGTTTTCTATTTGTTGCATTTTTAATATACGTTTAAAAATAAATTTAACTTTTAATATTATAATGTATTAAATATTGTCATTGATCATTTCTATAAATAAATAATAATTTATAACTTTTTCTATTTGTCTCTTTACAATAAAATTTCAACGAGTTATAATTGATCTGGTAAAAAATTAAAATACTTGATTTGATATTTTAACGTTTACAATTACAACATTCAACACTACAATGATGTCAAATTTAAATGATTCCTCGAGTACAAATGTGTAGTCAGTAAAATACATGTGTGTCTTTCATTTCACTGATGCCCCCTAGGTACTGGATGCGTGGGGATTTGTCTCATTTTATATGTATTATTTGTAATTATTTACAGTCACATCGATATATTTATTAAGTCAAGAGTTACTATAATCATTGCTTATTGATTTTTAGTACATTAATATATTAATTGAATCGATAAAATGCTAAAAAAAGGACTTCCGCTCGATAACTTTTATGTTAAAATTTAGAAACTCAATTTACTAAAACTAAAATTAGCCGGACTAAATTGAAAATCTTAAGAGTTATTTTTGGGTTCTGAAATAGTGGTATAAAGTAAAAAAAGAAAATGAAATAAATTAAAAATGGAGGGCTGAAATGCAAAATGTTCATTCCCCACATTTCTTCTATTGTCATGGGTTGTGCTGGTTAAGTGAGTTTAGGTAGACCACCAACACCTAAAACATCTACTTCCAAAATAAATAAAGCTAGAGACAGTTAAACAAAGCCCTTGCAGTCCATTTTTGGCAAGCACACCCCCACTACGATTTTTGATAACGAAGTTCGACACTAAACGATTATTTTTGTCCGAAAGCTAATAATTAAACTCCCACAAACACATTTATATGTCGATAAAAATTCAACTGAACTATCTAGCGAGGGAATAACAACATTGAAAGCTGTACATTGAATGAGCAGATGATTTCAAGAATCGAAATATACTTTAACTTTCATATTTAGATGATTATTTCAAATATTCTCAGTGTCAGAAGGCACATTATTCGCGCGGAATACTAATTAATTTAAAGACTAGAGATAAATTCGTATGAATCATTTTAGGTATTAAGTCGTGTTCCCAAAATAAATTAAATTTTAGAATTTAAATTGAAATTTCAGTGCGTACATATATTAAATTATTATTGTGATTTTATAATTTTTTTTGAATTATTTACTAATAATTTTATATAATGGCTACTCCTAAATATTATGATCATCTGAAAAGCACGTTATCATAATAGACATTTAAAATGGAAAAGAATGCATTGATAAATGCCGTTTCACATTGACTTCATTTTCCGGAATTAGACTTTGCAAAAGGTAAAATGCCAAGTCTTCAATCTCCTACTTTTTGTGAAATTTTAGTTGTTTGGAACTCCAATTATAAACTACTAAAGATTAGACCAAATGATGGGGCGGGTTGGTGAACAAGTTCTAGGCTACTACACTATGTTAAGATTGACTATTGAGTTTGCCTTAATAGAAAGTAGTTATGATTTAAACATAAGAAAGAGAATGTACCTATACTAAAATTTCATTGATGCAGTGCGTGAGTAACTTACCGTACGCTCTAATTTTTTAATTTTTATAATTTTATTATAAAAAGATGATTCGTTAGAAAGAGAGAGTTTTGAAACTTATAAATTGCCACTGAATGTTGCATCATTTAGTGTTGCTTAAGAGGACAAAATCATCTGTCCTTCCCAGCATTTCGTTTGGAGGGCTGATGATGCTAACATACATCCAAAAATGATTGAAAATAGACATTTATATCACTCGATAAAGTTAGAGAGGTTAATACCTCTTATTACGAGACATTAATCTCGTTATATACGACTTGACTCAGTCTGCAGGAGCAAGGAGTAGGGCATGTGCCCTTCCCTGAGCCTCACCTCTACTGAGCTAATGATGCTTGATAGTGCTGCATCCGATTCCACTTAATTATCAAATGAAGGACTTGTGTTGCTTATAAGTCTCAAATTAAATGCCATTTCAGCACAAAATTATATAGTTCCAACCACAACGAACAATAATTTATAGAGATAACTCAATCACGTTGTGCGTGTGCACGTCAAATTAGTTATTAATTACACAAATTCTTTTTTTATCTTTTCACATAATAATAATAAAGATAAATTACAAAGAACTCAAATGAGGTTTATCATAAATATAAATACATGTGAAATTAACGATTTTCTAATAAATAACTTCTATAATTGATTGTCATAAAAGATATCTATAATCCGATCATTAATTTAAAAAAAAAATATTATAATTTTTTAAATAATAAAAAGATAATTTTATAATTATAATAAATTTGGTATAAATCTATAATATAGTTGGTGTGGGTGTAAGACACAGAAGAAATGCAAAATGCGCCTTAGCACGGTGTTGTCCCCATTGGTGCCCTACCTGGTTGTTGATTCTTTTGAAGATATCCAATCCCACGCGCACTCCTCCTACTCCGACGCCTACTCTCCAATTAATTATATCACGCTAACACACAATTTTCAGCTCTTAAAGCCACAAATTCGTCCTTTTGGGTTTATTCTCCAACAGCACAAATCCAACTTCTTCTTCTCTCTCCTCTCTCTCTCTCTCTCTCTCTCTCACCCCATTTCCTCCTCCCCGTTCGTCTGATTCCAATCCTCCATTTTGGCGCTGTTGGTGGGAGGGGGAGTCGGCAGAAATGGCAACTCCAAATATGGCCACAATCACCGCGTCCTTAGAGAGATCCCTTCAGAACTGCTCCTTGAACCACCAACACAGCAGCAGTAGCAGTAGTAGCAGCAGCACCGCCGCCCCCGGCCCAGATTCACCGCAGAATCTGGCGGCCGAAGCCCCCTCCCTGGAACTCAATTCGCAGGCCTCACTCCCTTTCCATTGGGAGCAATGCCTCGATTTAAAGGTAAGAAAAAACATGAAAGCAATCTCAGGAACTGGCCCTCCTAAAAGAGACAAAAACGAGAAAATTTCTTGAGATCGCTATCATTATTATCGTGTACTTGTGGTCTTTCGCGAGCTTTTTCTGCACATTTAATGCTCTAAAAACCTTAACAGATCTCGCATTACTTAGCCCCTCTTTTTGTTCTTTTTGTTTCTTGTCCCCCAAATGTTTCTCTTCTTTAATGGCGCTTATTTATTGTGCCCCTTTCTTCATTTATCTCCTCATATTAAACACCTTTTCCTCATCAAAAATTGGAAAAAAAGTATAGAAAATGTTATTGTGTTCCCCCAAAATTTTATGCAATTTCGTGAGAAGGTAAGGTGATTTTTAACATTATTTTTCAGTTTCATTTTGGGTTTTAATGGTGATAAATTTTGTTTGTTGATTCTACCGCAACAGACGGGTGAAATATACTACATAAATTGGAGGACAGGCATGAAAGCAAAGGAGGATCCGCGGGCCACGGCGGAGTACGGCGGCGGATACTACTCAGAGGAGGACAGCAGCTCGTATGACAGTGAAGGGTCGTCGTCGGAATCGTCTCCTTCGTCGTCAAGAGAGCAATGGAGTGGTAATAACAACAATAGTAACAATAATCAAGAAAACTGTTATTATCAAGAAAAGCATGAAAATGAGGAAAACAACAGCAATAATTCGAGTAATGTGCTGGTGGTGGCTGGATGCAAGAGCTGCTTGATGTACTACATGGTGCCCAAACAGCTCGAAATTTGCCCCAAATGTTGTGGTCAACTCCTGCACTTTGATCGATCCGAAAATGGCTCCTCCTGAATCTTTTTGTTTTGGGGAATTTTTCTTTTTTCTTTTTTTTGTAATTTTTTTTTGAAAAAACCCGATAAAATTCTGCTTTTTTCTTTTTTCTTTTTTGGTGGAGTTGTTTATTAGTATTGGATGTTGATGTGGGCTTGTGGAGTTTCTGATATGAGACAAAAGGAATCATCATTCTTGTGCTAATTCTTTTTTTTTTGATGCAGTATTTTTGTTTATATTTTTGCTTCCATTTCTTTAATATTTCTTCCTGCATTTTATTTATGTATTTTCGTTTCAATTGCTTTTCATGCATTTAAATTGCTCTATTTATGATAAACTGATATGGGTTATGATTTTTGACTCTGTAGTTTATTTTGTTAGATTTTACAATTTCTTTTTTACTTTCATATATTCCATGAAATTCTAATATAAATCATACATAAAGTTGAAAATTTTGAAACTGCCCATATGAGTTTGTCCACAGAATTGTGAATCGTTGAATCAATATTTGATAACCATATCATATGTGATTCAGTGAACGAAAGTTCATACGGGTAACATTACTAGCCCAAGGTCGTTCTGTACAATTTTGTTCTTAACTTGGTGTATAATTCTACAATTTTGCTCTATAGATGCCCTCGATTCTATTTTTCGTTTTGTTTGTGACATGCTTTGGCAACGTCCTTCTAATGAAGGAATATGTATATGTATGCATACACACGAAATTTTCATGTTCTTGAGGTACCGGAGTTGAAGCCACCAAATTTTTTTAGGGAAAAAAAGACATTCATATGCATATGCAGAATATTTTGTGATTTTAGGAGTATGTCCCGACTCGTAATGACAATCGGAGCTGTAGCCACATACACTTTTGAAAGAAAAAACAAGACAGATTGTGCATACAAAAGCTATGAACTTGTTATTATTGCAAAGTTCATACTTAAAATGGAAGAGCCTAAACTAAGAAATACAAAGGGAACTAATGCTTTAATATCGAATGCCTTAAAAGTTAACATTCAATTCGAACGCACGCGCCTTTCTTTTATATAGTTAATTAATTTGCATGTTTTGATGCTTTGAAATAATGATAATTTAAGTATAGTAATGTAACAATACAGCTGGACTAAGTGTGATGCATATAAATACTCTACTATTATTAAATATGCAAAATTAATTAGGTGTAATTAAATTAAATTAAATTGACACTATCTGAGACGAAGAAGATCAATTATACAAACACTCTCTATTTTACGCAAAACTACAAGTCCATGTCTTCATGTTGTAGTTGTAATTATAAATATTTTTCTATTTAGTAGCAAAAATTAACACAAAAATCCCTTAAAATACATTATACTAATATCTGCTCGGGAGTTTACCTATAACATCACCTAAAGAAGATAAAATATTTATATAATTAAACCTAACCTTCAAAATTGTCAGTATAATGTACCTAATTAATTAATAGAAGAAGGGCAGTACAACATATGATCGTGCAATTTAATTGTTTATGTGAGGGCAAAACATCCTTTCCACAAAGTTGCATTCCTCAAAAGTCAAAATCATACTGCAATTATTATAATATATATATATATATAATACCTATGGAACATTTTCTCACAACCTGGTACTATTTGACGTGCAATATATTTAAAAATTTGTATATTGTGGAGTATTAGTTAAGTGTCCATTTTATCAATTAATACATTTTAATTAATGGCCTAAGCTACATATGATTGTTAATAAGTTTTTCTTGATCCCAGACCTGGAAAAGGTCAATCCCCTTGATAATGACATTTATCATCTCAGATTTTATAATTATCTTCTAAAGAAAATAAAATAAAAATGTGGGCTCAACGCTAATGTTTTCTTAACGCATTATTTTGGGAATTTTTTCAATCCAGGACATTTGATTTTTATTTTATGTGAAGATTCTTTACTTTTCTTTTGAACGGTAGATCAATCACATAATAAGTACACTATATTTATTATCACTTAAAAAAAAGTAGAGAGGATAATCGACAAGAAAAATCATGTGACAATTTTTAATCTTATCACTAATTATATGTGTATTTAGTGACAATTTTTTTTTTTATTTTATCACAATAATGAATTTTATAATTTTAACAATAATAATTTTTTTATAAAAATTATTATTAGTAAGAATTAATAACAAACACTTGTGCATAAAGTTGTCATTAAAAAAATAAGCAACGGCAATTATTAATTATCATTATATTTGTTTTGTCATTAAATTATCATTATAGATGCATCACTAATTATCTCCACTTAATGCTTTATACATAATTCTCTATCACTAATAAGTTATATTCTGCAACAATATGTCATTTAACATATACTTTGAGCAATTAACAATTTTAAAATTTTCAATTCAATCTTGTTATTAATATTATATTTTATTATAGTATATATAATTAATTCAGATATGATCGGATCCAATTTCAACTAGAGTGAGCCTTATTTTTCGGGAGGAATTGGTCTAACTTTCCTAAACAAAATGATTGTCAACTTGAAAATATATTCTGAAAGCACCGTAGCTGGAGGCATTATGCATGCATCCGAATATTAATCATGATGATTTTGTGGGATTTCCCGACCGAAATAATAGGAATTTTGACTTTATCTTAAAATTAATTAGCTAGCAGCCAGCCAATAATTTTATAATTACCACTTCTTAAAATTATCACAAAAGGCTTACAGACAATGTGCGTTGCTTAATTTCTCCGCGCGTGTTTGGTATGAGAAAGAGTGATATATAAAAGAGAGAGAGAGAGGGACAAGAAGTACATATTTTTTCTTGGAGGATAATTATTTCATATGTTTGATTTGTTGTGATTGAGGGAAACATTTAAGGTTTTTGAGAATTATTAACTGAAATTTAACTCTAGCCTTGTGTTTTGAAGTTGAATTATTTTTCTAATGTTTTTAATATACTATATAGCGAATTAATGGACCACATGACTCGATTCGTTTTTGTAATTTTGAATTTTTTTGTTATATTTATTTAAGTAAATAAAATAGAAAAATATATAATGAATGATTGATTAAAGTTGATAAAATACATTGATGGGCTTGAAATGTATATTTATAAAATATTATTTACATAATGAGTAATTGATCAAAAGAAATGGTTATTTGCAAGTAAAATTATTACTGTTTATTGATTGTTACGGTTAGTTAATGCTGTTCTATGTCTTTAATTGTTACAACATATGTAATATGTACATTTTGAAATGCTGTGTCGGGATTCGATCTCAACAACTTAATTCTTTAAGTGAGATTATAAATATGATAAATATTTTATCGACCCCATAATTTAGTTTTAATTACACAAATATTGTTTATATTGTGCAAAATTATAAATAAATCTCTTTTTTACGAGCAAAATGTTATAATTTGTAGACCCTTTAAGTAAATTATAATGATAATCCCTCAAAGGTGTAATATTTATAATTTCGCAAATAACAGAAAATATTTGTGTAGTTGGACCTTTTAACTTGAGAAGATATTGATGTAATTTATGGTTATATATAAAATGTTGAGTTTGTGAACATGCAGAAAAGCCCGTTTCCTGCTTAAAAGATATGAGAATGAGGACAAGAAATAAACAGAAAGAGAGATGAGATATATGCAAAGAGGGGAAAAAACAATGGTCCAGTGGGGGGTGGGGTTGAGAAAGAAATATGAGAGATGAATATAGCTGAAGAAAACAAAGGAACCTTTTGCTTCAAATTGCATGGCAGGAAAAAAGGAATCTTGGGCAGAAAGGCCTACAAAAAACTGTGCAGACAGCAGAGAGAGATAAGAGAGAGCCAAACAGGGAACATGAGATGGACCTTTCTCTATCCCCATTGGTACACACATTGTCTCACTCCATCACCATATCTCTCTCTCTCTCAATCAGTTTGGTCAAAGAAAATGGTTCTTCATGCAAACATTATATGTTTAGGTTAGCGTAATTAGGCCTTAAAATTGTTGGTCCTTCTATACCAGCTGACGGGTTAGGACATGCCTCCAAAAACATAGAAATTACTCATCAATACAACACTTACATCCAGAGGAAAAATCAAACTCCCACCTCCATCTAACTGGAAGTGGAGCATCGTCAACAATTATTGACGTTATATATAGACACACAGTACACTCACTTGACTCAATACATACATACATACATACATACATACATACAAGGGATAAATGAATAGTGGGTATGCAGGATTGAGAGAGGGCACGGGGGGCCATCTGTTGCGATGTTCGAAGCAATATTTCTGTTGCTATTCCTCCATCTTTTATCCTTTTCATCATATCGTTGGAGTTTCTTTCTGAGGAGGAGGGAATCTCTACCTGCTGTCTTATTGCTTTTTATTCATGCTCTTGTTTCCATCTCACACTTTGCATCTTTTTTCCAACACTTTGCGTTTCTAACCTCGACTACACAGTCTCCACATCTCTGACCTTTTCTCACCTATCTCCTAACCTTTTTTTTTTTTTTTTCAATGGATCAGATTCAGATTCTTGCGATGATCATCGATCGATCGGCTTTAACTGACCCATGTATGAGTAGAAACTTGGCCTCTATTGCTGGCTAAGGCACGTACCCTACTCATGGTTTGATGAAGAAAAGGGTGACAAAGTGATATAATATATATATATATAAAGGTATTTATATATATATAAAGTGATATATACTCGTAATATTAAATTACTATAACAGTATAAAGATAATTTTTATACTTAATACACTTAATATATACACTTTATGGCATTTTAATATTTCCAACTCCATTATAAATACTCAAAATATTATTTTTTTAATGCAATTCACTATTCATTTAACATGACAACTCATACACTCTTATCCACAAAAAAATCTCTCTCTATAAAACAACGCTTTGCAAGTATTATATATGTCGAGATAATTTTTTCTTTTCATGGCTCTACTCAAATCACAACCACAACCACATTATTGATGTCGATTATAAACAAAAATTGCCCCAGCGTTAAAGATGCAAACCAAGTCTCGAGTTTGCAACATTCAAGTGGTGGATGTAGCCCACGAAGCACATGAGAATGGAATCGAACCCCCCCCCCCCCCCCAATCCACCACCTCGTGAAAGAGTCCTACCTCATGGGCAAGCCCTACCCCCACCTCAAGAGGAACCACCCGGTATGACGTCTCCTTAAGAAGCAATGATACAACTCATGCAAGAAGCCCTACTTGCTTTAGTTAACAATGCCATCACAGACGGGAGACGTCCTCTGACCCTACTTGGTTGTATCACAAAATGTTGTTAGTTCAGTTTTGACACCACAGAAGATAAGTAATATCGGTCAATGACTATGTTAGCAAAATATTACAAGGGTGGAATTTAGATACTCCCAAATTGAAAAATTAGTGCTATCATTCGTGCTTGTGGCGAGAAAATTGAAGTCTTACTTCTAATTGTGCTAGGTGGTGGTTTTGTCAAATCACCTATAATAAGTTCTATCCGGTCCAGATTTCTTAGGAAGGCTGGTGAAAGTGCGGTGCAGTTACGTGAATTTGATATCAAATATTGCTCGACCAACTATTAAAACATAAGTGCTAGCTGATTTTTTTTCGTCGCGATGGCCTTCAATGAGTGAACATCTCCACGCCCACCTAGAGCTTGTATGTTTACGGATAATAAGTTTTATTTCAAGTTTCTTTTATGTTTGTTGAGTGCCGAATGTCCGTGATTAAGAGACTAGTTCTCTTTCAATTTAGTATTTAAATATGCTTATTTTCATACTTGTGTTCTTGCTAAGTCCTAGGTCATCCCGATTCTTTCACGTTTACATTAGTGGGTAGTGGAGCTGGAATAGTCTTCGAAAGCCCCATGGAGATAAATTAGCATATGCCATGAAGATAGAGTTCCCCACGTCAAACAATAAGGCAAAGTACAAAGCTTTCTTAGCTGAAGGAAAACTAGCCTTGGTGACGGGGGCGAGAATATATAGTGATTCGCAGCTGGTTGTTAATCAAGCCGAAGGGTCATACAAAGCACCAGGGGAAATAATAAGTATCAACTCTAGCAAAAAAATTACTTGAGAAATTCAAGGAATTATCTTTCATAAAAGTATCACGAATAGAAAATGCCACTAGGGACCAAGGTGACAATTCAAAATAGAAGGACCACTTTTCCTCTCCTCGAATAAAGCCGCAACAGAGGAGCAAAAGAAAGTTATGTGCACGTACACAACGCCTTCGAGTTGAAAGCATTGTCAAATTCCTAACAAATGGGATATCACCTGAAAATCAGAATGAAGCAAGGGCGTCGAGAGTCAAAGCAGCTCATTTTGTGATGATTGATAGAGAGTTCTATAACCGCGGTTTCTCACAACTCTATCTTAAATGCCTAACCCGGCAAGGAGGAAACTACGTCCTAAAGGGAAATTTGTAGAAATCACCTCAGAACACATTTTGTGATCTCTTATCTGAAGGAGAAAACCCAGAGCGTACCCCTGGGGCCAGGACTCAAGAACATCAACGGAAGAAGTGAAACGGTCACCCCGAGTCGAATAATGGTCATGCGTGAGCCGCACTCGCCCTTTGCCCACTATGGAGCTAATTCCTATTCACAACGTTTCTGCTCGTTCACGGCTCCTTCACCACTGACATCATCCAGATGTCAATCTTCTTACTTGAAATAAGAGATGAATAAGTAAGAAATCCATACATACGCGAGGAAGCTAAGCTAACATCTAAAAAGTTTAAGTAATGTCGAAAACAATATAAATTCAATACTAAATGAAAACTATCGCGAAATGTCAATCGAACTATTAAATAATCCTACTGACACAAAAGCCTCATAAAGGCTACCCAACTTTCTATAGTGGGGAACCAAAATGGGCAAACTACTTCACTCTAAAGCTAAATCCTAGCCATCATCCCTAACATAGAAAAAATTCTACTTCCATGAGCCCCGAGAAAAAGTGAACCCTTCTAGAAATTTATACCCACATGAGGATAAAAGTAAAATACCTCCCATCGTAAGTGGAAGAATACAACTCAGCCACTTGTCGTGCATTCCATAATGCATGAAAACCATTTAGTGTCACGGGAAGCCCCATGATCACGAGTAAGTGCACTGTTGCATATTCCGACATCACCACACGACATTAGGGAACAACCCATCCCTTATTACGCTCGTCATCGTAAGCATTCAATGCCATGACCATGCGTAGCAGCTCTAACTCCTCAGAAACATATACCTCCTTACCTCACTCTCGACAGGATCTATTCACCGTCACTCTCGGGCTCATCATCCTCATTTTGGGATACAACCTCTTCCACAAGTTCATCACCTGACTGAGGCTCTTTAGCTGAATGACCCAAACAAAAACAATCATCTAAAGCAGAAGGATTGTTAGGCAAACCCATAATCACCACGATATGATCAGGTGAATAAATTAGCTTAAGGTTAAATTACATTGGCATTCCCTATAGTAGGCAAAAATGCACACACTTCTTATATTTTGTTGAATTACAGCTACACCCACTGAAGTGTGTTAGTGTAATGTTTTTCTTTTCGCAAAAACACGATGACATCCTTTTAAGGGGTGTTAGTGTAATACTATTTGGAAGGTGTTTGTGTAATGGGGTATATTTGTAATTATAACTATAAGCTTAGAGACAAATTTGTAATCTTACAAAATATATGGGGGTCTTTGTGCATTTTGACCTAATCTCACAGATGTAAATGTAATTTATCATTATTTTAAATGTCCATGTGTACATTGTAAGTGCGTTTTTGTACCCATTTGTGCATGTAAACTCGTGATTCACTACTAGGGTTTGGTTGGTATATTTGAAAATAAAATGGATGTTCTGTTGCATTGGGCATGTTCTTGTGGTGCTGGGCAGATGTTGTTGGCATTCATGGTTCTTATACTAGATTTTCTTATTAGTTTGTTTGCTCGTTGACGGTATATTATATAACTTAATTATGGATGTATGACTTATTTTTCTTATTGAGCAGCTTTTTTGGGCACTTTATATTAATCTGGAATACTTGTTGCAAATGTGTTATGATGCGTTATTTATTGGAAAAAATGTAAGCAACTCCTTGTGATATTGTAAATAAGAAAATTATCCCTTTATGAAAAAGAAATAGTAATTTACTTTACAATATTTTCTAAAATACAGCAATTTACCTCCATATATTTTTTAGTATGAAGCAATTTACCTCCTTAACAGGGAGGCAAATTATTTCATTTTAAAAAGTACAGAAGAAATAAATTGTTATCTTACTTTTATAAGGGGATACTTTACTCATTTGTAAAATCACGTTAGGGTAAATTGCTATTCAAAAAATGTGGTTGGATTGTTTACTTAATGTATTTTCATTGTATGTGTCACGTAAATTTGTAATCGTAGAATTGATAATGGGTTGGTAACAAGTTAAGTTTCATTTGTTTATGGGAAAAATGCTGCCGAATTTTTTTCTCACATTGTATAAATATTTTGGTTTTCTAGTGTAAAAAAAAAAAAAAAAAAAAAAAACATAAAAATCCAATCCATTTAAAACCAAATTTATCTGAACCTATTTCCAACTCAAACCCGACATAACCCACCTATTTGCCACCCCTACTTGTATATCGAGACAAAGATTCAATATGTTATTACATGGAGTTCAGAGGCAAATTTGGGCCGGACTATTTGCTCATATAAATCAATTGGTTGAGTTAAAGTTCAGAATGTCATTTTGGAGTCTTCTGGGAGTGAGTTGCCCTATTCATGAGTTTGAACTTCACACGTCCGAGTTCTTAACAATCATGCTTGTTCTATTTGAATTCTACTAAATTAAACATAATTACTATAGATTTAGTGGTTTTTTTAATGCAATATACCCCTGGTAAAAGTTTCAAATGTTTGAATTCCTTCAGTATAGTAAAATTGGACCAGAAAAATAGATAAAGGATACAATATAGACAATAGAATTTACATGACATATTTTAGAACAGAGTATCACATAATAGTACCAAATCATATTGAAACTGCTACTTAGCCGCACAACAATACACAGAAGCCATATACCCTTTATCTACAACAGATGATGGTAACCCCAAGCACAAATGAACTCTTTTACATGCATCATACAAACGAACATGTATAATGACTGCCTAGCGAATGGACAAATCATATGCAGTCACTTCTTAGCTAACGACGGGCTGTGCCACATTCCCAGTCGCTCTGAAATCCGAAACGCTATCCAAGAGATGATGCGAAGCTTTCTCAAAATTCACAAAGCCCATGAACCAGAATTCGTGACCGTCTATGGTCACAATATGGATATACTTCTCAGGTGGATTTTCTCTCATGATCACAGGATTCACATTCCCTATGTTCCCCAAAGGTATGGTCACCTGTTCAACCCACGTCGAGTCTGAACATATAAGTTCCTTAATTTTTGCGGGATAAAAATATCTAAACTTGATAATCTATAGATGTTTTGCTAGAGATATTGCAAAAACTAAGTAAAACTCAAAAAAGTTATCCTTTTTTCATGATATTATGCACAGATCAGGCATATCATGATGAATTTCTTCAGTATCGATCATTTCTTCCACAAAGGCATCTAACAATTCGTGCTTTCATAATCTTTTGCTTCCGCATAAATGACCCACCAAACTATTGGGTCACCATTCGTATCGATACATTGTTTACTTGTAAGACTCACGCAAACAGCAAAACAGTAGCCGTTCACTTCAGTCGTTGCATCATATATCCTAAAATTCTAGATCAATTTATTCATATACTTGTTATTCACAGTAAAGCTGCAGCAAGCGATTTTAATGATACCAAGAAGCCAATAGCTCTAAATTATCGTTGGATGGAAATTTAATGTGCTACCTTGTAGTAACTCCATGCCTCCTGGCCAGACGGAGCTCTGAAAGATAGGGGGCGATCGCTGCAGAAAGCCACGCGCGCAGTCGAGAGATAGAGGGTTCCAGCAACAGGACCAGTTGTTGTGGAAAGGTAACAGGCAAAAGTCTTCTTCAGCTTCTCATTTGGTTCAGTTGGGAAAATCTGCCTAAAAAGGGACTCAAATCCTCCTTCTGTTATTGCCTTTGCTGTCAAATTAACCTTTCCCCATGCCGCTCCAGACACAGATGGTCCAGTTTTTACTGCAAAGGGTGGTTCACACCGTAATTAGTCATGACCAGATGATCTTGCTCATGTTTCCCTAGTTCTAGAAAATAAATAAAGGAGAATGCAACATATACGACAAAATACACAAATTTCAGTAATATTATGTCGTGTTCGGATCAACGGATTTAAAGATAAGGATTCCAAATCGATGACAATAAATTCATTATACGAGGAAATTGCATTTTTTGTCAGGTATCTTAGCGTTAGTACACTTTTTGTTCCATTGGTAACAAGATCCTCAATAATGGTCCCATAAGCTAAAGAATTCTCATTTTTAGTCCTTTAGTTAGATTTCCTTAGTATTTTACCAGCAAAAGCACGTGGCCGTTATCTAGGATACTAACAGAATCTGATGGAAAAACTAGAAGTGAGAACTTTTTGTACTTGTGGGACCATTAACGAAAATCCTGCAACTAATGGGACTAAAGTACGTGGCTAAAAGTGGCCAGAGAGCTAATGGCCATGTGAGCTTGTGCCTTTTCCTATCACAATTCAAATAAATTATGATGGAAGGACTAAAAGTAGGTTTTTTATAGGGGTGGCAAATGGGCGGGGGGTCGGTTTTGGGTCGGGTCCAAAAGGTTGGTACAATATAGATTAGGTTTAATATGAGTTTGAATTAATGGGTTGAAAACGGGTCTTGGATCAATTATACCCATTTTTTTATATTTAATATTTACACAATTTAAAATTCAGATAATGATAATAAGATGACAATATTTTTAAGACAACTTGTAATATAATATAATACAATTAAATTTGTTTTATTCATTGTTTATGGAGTAATCAAGTTATATTAAAGATTCATTTGATAAATATAAAATGAAAAGCTTGTAAAGTATTACAAAATACCGCATTTTTCCAAACAAATCATGAGATAAACAGTTGTGCAATCAATTTCACCATGATTCTTTCTAAAATTGAATTGTGAATTTTTAATCGCAATAATAATAGTACATGTTAGTTCATTATAAATTATTATTAGATATTGATATTTGATATGTTCATTGAAATTTATAATATAATTGTATACTATCAATTTTTAAAAAAAAATATTTAAATGGTCACATATGAATTGAAAGTTTTGACTTGTTATAAAATTTCTTCACTTTCCTTTAATTTGTTTCTCATTAATTTAAAAAATATAAATTATGTATCTATATTAATATTCGACTAGCATGAATGTACATATATATTATTTTTTATCAAAATTTAGATAATAATTCGTTAATTTTTTAATTATAAAAAAATTATCTATTAAATTTTTATTTGAAATTAAATGAATATGTACTATTTATAAAAGCGTTTTAAAAATTTTTAAAGAAAAAAATGTCAAGAAATAATAATTTATTTGATTCTAACATATTATAAGATGTTTCCATATCTTATAAGTTTCAACATCTTATTTTATCCAAACAGTTCAGGAGCGTATTTTAGAATAAGATCCAACATCTTATAAGCTCGTAAAACATCTTATAAAATGTTTTGAAAAAGCTTAGCCAAACCCCTCTAAGTTGGATTTGAAATCACTTTCTCCAAGTCTCTCTTGCATATTCAAATCCATTAGTCCAAATGAATTATTAAATCAGAGTAACTCCAAAATAGTTCTTCTTTTGCTCCTACCCACAGAGTAAATCTTTCTTAAAAAAATTGTCATGTTTATACAAATGAACTCATAAATTTCACCTAATTATGCTCTTGTTATTTCAACTCAAGCTGAACAAGTAATGAATTAAGTACTCCAAGAAACAATTTTCCTATTTGCCTTCATTCTTGAAAATATTCAAAGATTTAGCAGTTTCGTGACTACTTATTAGCTCTACGTAACACCAAATATATGAGGAAATTCAATCAGCTAAACAAAAGGTACAAATATCAAGAACTTACAATTGTGCCAGATATTTCGGGCCATTTCTTCGGCCCGATGACTCCATGAATTGAACGTGTTAACCACATATTCAAATGGGTTGTCTGGGGGCTTCTCCACAGGAGAATACACCAGGTAAGGCTGCTGGTTATGGTAAAATTGGGCCGGGCCTTCAGCCTGCCAAAGCGCCGCCTGCTGATTGTCAGGGTGAACCGTCGGTGCTGCCGGCGAGCCCATTATATGAGTGCCCCATTTCTTCGTTTCTTCTTCCGGACCTCCAGGGGCATCTGAATCTTTAGCTGCTGGTTTGTGATTTTCATTGGGGCTTGCCATGATCAAGAACAAGAAGGGACCCGGATTCAGTTGTGAGAGAATTGAATCCCTCTATCCAGAAAACCGATTTGAGAATGGATGATTGAAGATTGAAGAGTATGGATACGTATTTTAGTAAGAGATGAGAATACTTTGTTCTGGAAGAAGAACCTTAACCGCGTCCCTCAGGTTGGATTGACGACGAATTAAAGTATACCCACTTCTCTATTTGTGATTTTCTAATTCGGGTTTAGTCAAATTGGCTTCATCAGCAAACACCCGAACTTTCCAGATGGATATTGTATTTTCGCCCGACCGCACACAGGTGCCGCAAGCTGGTATTCTAGACTGAGTTCCACCAACCATGTCTTAACGGTTAATAATTGAGATATTATTTATAATTTTAAAATTTATGGGTTTGGATTATACTTGATTTATAGATACTTATTATAATTTATTTTATTAATTTTGATTGTATCATGTATTGATTAAATAATAGTATATTGATTGAATTAATATAATTATGTAATTATTTTGTTTTATTTGAAAACATATCATTAAAAATAAGAACTAAATAACATTCAGTGGAGAAGTCAATAAGGCCCAATTCAGTTGGTGAACTTGAGGTCTCATGACTTTAGAGGTCATGCATTTGAATGCTACTATATGCTTGATGCACAGTTTTACTACATAATAGGTGTCGTCTATTGTAATAGTAGATATTATTTAAATTTAATTTATTTTATTTTGTTGATCAGGGTATAATTATTATAATTATTTTTATAAAATAATGATATTCAATATAAATAATTATAATCGATTTATTTCAATAATAATAATTATCACTTTTTTAATTTTTTAAAAAAAAAACTCAATGGATGGGGTGACCATTATGTAATTACGGTTTAAACACTATACATACATATATATATATATATGAATTGATTTGGCATAGCTTTTTGAATAATTGATGATTATAGGCCTCTAGGGGACAATCCAGCCATTTGGGTTTGAAGATTTTTTTAGAGGTTTTGGACTCAGATCCTAGTATGTAGGCAAACAAAAATAGAAGTAGTTGATGATTATGGAATAATTACTTTTATTTTCAAATTTTTTATAAAAATTAATTTTAAAATAATTGATTCTATAAAATTGCCATAGGCTAAAACTTTTAAACATTAATTTTTACAAAAAAAAAAAAAAGAAATGCAAAATATTGTGTTTGAATAACTCAAAAGCTAAGTATATTTTAGATAATCGTCTCAAAATCATGCTAAAAAGTGATTTTGGATTTACATGACCACTAGAATTATGTTTGTTAATACAAAGTAAGCTTTTGTTTAGGAGTATCGCATTTTTATTAAGTGACCCAGAATCTATTTGTCATTTGTATCATATGTGTTTGCAACATGAAAATATGCTAGTATAGAACCCTTGGGGTATGACTTATGTGTATCTATGCCTACGATGGGGTTACATACGTTAATACAATTGCGAGAACTTGTCCAATAGCAGTGGAAGGTGTCACAATATATGCAGATTT
This sequence comes from Sesamum indicum, assembly GCF_000512975.1. Classification (NCBI taxonomy): domain Eukaryota; kingdom Viridiplantae; phylum Streptophyta; class Magnoliopsida; order Lamiales; family Pedaliaceae; genus Sesamum; species Sesamum indicum. The sequence continues at coordinate 13,272,023 of NC_026152.1, forward strand.
AGTTGGACAAACCTTAACGAATTTGACGTTATTTTGGGAGTTGATTAGTTAACTCGTAATCGTGCTTTGGTGGGTTTTTTGAAAAAAAGGAGGTGTCACAATATATCCAATTATTTGTTTTTATCATTATTGCTTTTAATTTAATTAAAAGAGGGTATGAAGCATATTTAGTGAATGTACGTATACTACGATGGTTAGTTCGGGTGTATCCGGAAAGAATGAGTTGCTCATTTTATCTTGTCTGGACTACATTTGATTATGTATGTAGATAGGGCCGCTTATTTGCTTACTGAGTTACAGGTTCATTCATCTACTAATATTTTTCATATACGGATCTTTACCCACCGAGGGCTAAGTTCAAAACTTTCATTTCAATCAAGTCGGGTCAATATGCAGTTTTCTCTTCAGTCAGTAGTAAAAATGAAAATCACATTCTTGGGGTGTATAAAGTAATAAAATGTGGGTGACGTGCAAACTAATTATAAAAACTTTATTTTATAGTGTTTTATATGTGCATATATATATATGGTCTTGTCAATGAGGTGACAATTGTACTTGTGGTGATAATGAGAATACGTGTGTGTGTGTGTGTATATATTGAACAGGAACTAGATTACGTGCATAGTGACATGTATAAATAGGGTTTATTTCGAGTGTGATATTTAGGGGATATGTAGTCATAGTGTAGTTAGGGGATGCTACAGAGAAGGTGTCAAAGTGATATTTATGGGGATGAATAATATAACTCCGTATATTTTTTTATTATTTATATTACTTTTTAATTTAAATTTAAATTATTTTATCAATTTTTTTATTGAATCTGTTTATAAAATTACACCTCTTAAATAATTAAAATATTAAATTATTTAATTAATATATTAATAAAAATTAGTTACTAGTTCATAAATTCAAATTAAAAAATTATCAAACATGTATAAATTCAAATTAGTTACTAGAATGTATTTATGTATTTATACATACATATTTTTATGATGAACAATGGCGGAGGAAGGAAATAGACTGGACACAAGTGGGGCGAGGTCATAGGCTGCAATGGGGCGGTGGGAACAAGGGCACAGGTAGTAATTGAGGGTAGGCATGGCGATAGGATCGGAAAGAATGAGGTTAATTTTGAAATTTAACTACAATTTATTTTATGTCTAAACTTTGGGCCTGTAAGTTTTTGAACATGGGCTTGTTCTTGTATTTTATGTGCTTATAAATTTTATTTGAGATAATCATAGTGTTTTTCTTAAAAGTTTGGTTTAAAATTATCAAGTTTGAACATTTAATCCGCCTCCCCTACTTCTAACAAATGTAAAAAAAAAAAAAAAATCTTGTCGTTTAATATATATATATATATAATTAATGATAATTTTAATAGTCAATAAAGTTTTTCAATTTTATTTTGTGATTATATTTGAATTTTATTTTATTTTTTATATATTGATCCCACCAATTATTTTAATTTTCTTCAATAACACGATAATATGAGTCCAAAGTACGAAAATCCAATATGCAAATATAACAGTTTGAAAACTTTTAATTAATTAAAGTGGATTAGTTGCACAAATAAATTAAACTAAAAGATATAATTTAGTAAGAAATCTAAGGATTAAATCTTTGAATTAAAGATTTAAGCATTCAACGCTTCTCTACCCAAATTTTTAACATGTGCATTTTTTTTAAATAGCATTGGACGAGACCAATTAGGTGAATTTGAATCTAATTGAGTGGGAAATGGAGCCTCTTGAACCCACGATTTTAGAGGTCATGGATTCGAATTTCACCAACGAGACCAATTAGGTGAATTTGAATCTAATTGAGTGGGAAATGGAGCCTCTTGAACCCACGATTTTAGAGGTCATGGATTCGAATATCGCCAAGTTTATGGGATTTGTCTACTATAATAGTAGGTATTGTTAAGCAAAATATGATTATTATAATAGTATTTATTAAATATTAATATCGACATGAATAATTATAATTATAATCTATTTATTTCAATTAATAATAGTTGATCGCTTTTACTTCTAGAAAACGGAATCACAATTCGTTCTAATTATATTTGGAATAGGTCCAATTTAACCCGAACGTGGAATAGGCCCAATTTTACCACTTCCACCTTGTTTGGTTGAGGTACCGAACATATTTTTTGAACTTATATTAATGATAATTATATCGTTCTCTGAATAATAATAATAATAAATAATTATGTCGGCCTTTTATAAAATTTAATATCATTACGTCACCAAACTTTATCTTATCCTTTTAAGAGATAAGTTGATTTCATGTGGATGGATCTCAATATCTGTGTTCTTGACCCGCACAAATTCGTGTTCTATACTATAAAAAGTAGAAATGAAAAGATGGTGACCCAAAATTTCCACAGGAAACAGAGTAGTGAGCTAAACTATTGAATCACGTGTAAATTTGAAAATTCCCAAATATAAAAGTCTTCGGCAGGCAGTGGCAGACAGCGTACTCAATACTCTCTGTCTCATCTCTACCCGCTCTTCTGAAAACGAGCAGTTTTTTGTATTAGGGTATTTAATCTTAATATATTTAAAATATTTTACAAAGTTATAAGATATTAAATTTTATTTTTTAAAAAATAAATATCATAGTTAATCAATTAAGTTCGCATTTATAATCACTTTAATTATTACAGCTTATTTTTTTATGTTAGCATCCTCAATTTTTTTTTTTTTTTATCTCAAATTGATCCCTTCAACCTTTTTTTGGCAAACATATGACCCAAAAATAGTCATGTGACTGGTATATGGCTTAATGTGTAGGGGTAGCTTTTTCGTTGTGCAATTTTAAAAAAAAAAAAATAGACAAAATTTGGTTATATTACTCGGACATACTTTTTAGATGAATACATCTTGCATTCATACTAGAAGTTACTCACCAGGCCATGTTGTTCGTGTTTTTATACGTACAATTATAATGCACGATCAGACCAGATCATGTCCAAACCGTGTTTCACTTTCAAAGTTGTGTTTTCATACCAGAATCATAACTTTATGAAAATTCTTCTCCAATCATAATTTTACATACTATTGAGCTACTTAAGGGGAAAACTCAGATATCGGCAGGGGGCGGGGGGATGTTTAAGCTGAAATAGATTCATTTCATTACATCACACGTATTAGTTGCTAGAATAGCTAGTCACATAGTAGTCCATGTGTATTTTCAGCACTTTTATTACATCTTCCACACCACAAACATAACTGCACAAGCTAACATTAAAAAAGAAAAGTTCCACACCTTTATGTACATCATTCTCCAAACTTCTCACTTTTCTCAGTAGGTCAAGACTTTTCCACCCAAAAAGTTACTATTCATAGTTTTACAAACTTGAGGATTAAAGTAAAAAAAATTTAAATTAATCATTTTATCCTCTAAAAAGTCAAAATTTAACAACATTTTTGTCGAGAAATAGTCAGAGAACCAATTTAAGACAAAAACTGAAGTTTAGAAATGCTAACGTCAAGAAATGAACTTAAGAGATTAAAGTGATTCTAAACACAATCTTTTGGGATCAATTTAAAAAAATTATTTTCAAAAAAATTAACTCCTAAAGCGTTTGAATAAAATAAGATGTTTTCATATGTTATAAAATGTTATGGTGGTTGGCATAGTAAACTCTTTATTTCGATAAAGTGTTCAAATAAGACATGCTAGTATTAAGATAAAGTAAGTAGCTATTTCTTGATATATTTAGCATCTAAACTTTATAAAATACTTTTATAAATATTACACATTAGTTTAACTATAAATAAAATTTTAATTGGATAATATTTTTTACAAAAATGAAAAAAAAAAAAAAGAGGGATTATTACCTAAACTTTTGCATCAAAGTAATATATATGTTTATTCATGCAACTCGAATATTAACAGAAAAGGTGTATTTTTGGTTCTCGAAATATAGTCACTAATGCGACTTTGGTCCTCAAATATAGTCACTAATGGGATTTTGATCCTCAAACAATTTAAGGTTGTAGTTTTGGTCCTCAAACTTTAACTTTTTGACACTTTTGGTCCTTTAGTTAAGTTTTCCGTTAAACCTAAGGGAAATTTCATTTAAAGTGGAAAAAATTGCTATTTTTTTTTTCCATTTTGTAGTCTTTTTCAAGTTGTAATCCACTGCATTCATTTTTTCTGTTTTTCTTCAAACTTTTAAAAGATAATAAATCAGAAAAAATAAATTTAAGCAACAAATTTACTAATAATCTTGACAAAAAATTATCAATAAATTTTAGAAAAATTGTCAATAAACACTTTTATGGACTAATATGCTCTATAAAGTAAAACCAACAAGAGTAAAGTAATAATTTCCACTCCACTGTCTGGGAGCTACACAAGTATATTTTATTTGACATGGGTATTTATAATTTTTCAAAAAATAAAATGTATTTATAATTATGCCGAATCTTAAAAAATATAGGTATAGTTTACTCTTCATTAAAAAAATAAAAATAAAGAACTGGAATATAGACAAGAAAAATGAGGATATTTTGGTTTTATGAAATATTAATTTATAAAGCTTTATAAAATATTTTTAAAAAAATGGGTGAAAAAATTTTTTTCAAAAAAAAATTACAATTTTATAAGTTTTTTTAAAAAAATTGCAAACAATTTATTAGTGTTTATAAATTTCTTAAATATCAGCCAAACATCCCATATATCTTAGTGCATGAAGGTAGTAATTGCGTGTTATTTTGAACTTGGAAATTAGAACAGCCATAGAGGGAGGAACAAGTTGACCCGTTCAACTCTACAAATTAGACATCAACTTTTTTGGACCAAAATCTTTAAGACAAACAACAGGTTTACATGAATTATTCATAAAACCAATAATTGACTTTAACTATCATTATTTTATATATATATTTTTTCTGATGTGGGACTACCTCAAAGTCTTGAAATTTATATAAAGCTTCCTGATTTTTCTATCAGTGACAAAAAAATATAAGAATTCGCTCCTTTTATATTTAGGTTGCGTTGGCTCAATCCTGACCATACTTAAGCTCGGGTATATACCGATTGATGATGACAATTTGATTTTTTTAGATCAAACGGTTGACGTAAAATTGTACAACTCATAATATCGAAAAACATTACCACTCTATGTCACGATAATACGGATTAATTGCATTTTAGCCTCATCTAAAAATATACAAAAAAATTCTCAAGATAAAAAAGAGACGCAACCTATGAAACTTTTAAAAAAGAAATTCATTATTTCCAACATGGGAGGTCGCATCGGCCCTTCTTTTTGAAAAATTCCGACAATCATGTTATTTTTTTCTTTTTTCCCTCTTTTTATTTAAGAAACTATTTAATTTACCCAATAATATTTTTAAAGATGGGTCTATTTCATTTAATCGGATAAAGACTAACGAAATACCGTACACGCCTATATGTATGAATTGATTGTTCACCCCATTTCAACTACTCCTTTTTGCTTTGTTTTCAAAGCTCATAACTATATTTATTGCCTTGGACTTATGGACATGTTACTAATAAATGCTATGTATTTCTTTTTGGGTGATGATGTATAGTTAGTATGCAATGATATGCTATTAAGTACGTTTTGCACCCCCTAAATATGTTATCCTCATTAATTATCCCTCTAAATTAAATAACCTTTCATTTATTCCTATTTTTGGATAATTCTTTAAATTAAATAAAAATTAACAAAAATACTCGTGACGATTAATAATTTGATGTATTCACATTAATACCCTCTATTATTAAAGATATCAATCAATTTGAAAAGTTTATTCAACTACAATGTTTATAAATTAATACTAGATTTGTATAAATTAATTAAGCACAAAATAATTATTTTAAATTTGAGTGTATAAATAATCGTATTGATAATTAACAAAAGTTTATAAATTCACTAATTTTAAATTAACGAATAAAAATGCATTTTTGCATATTAAAATTTTACCACAAGTATTTTAGGGTATAGGCTCTACCCAAATCCCAAAAAATTATTACGATAGATATGTGTTCAAGTTTGGATTTAATGTAAAAAATATTAAGTATGGATATGGGTCATAGCTATCAAAATGAGTTTGGATTTGGATCTAGGTATTGCACACTAATTGATAGGTCTAACGTGCTCGACACAAGGTTAGGTCAAGAAGTGAAATAGAATTACTATATAGAAAGACAATAAAAAAAAAAAAAAAAATGAAGACACCATTAACTTCCAAATTACCTCACTTGATATTTGGGTGCCAAAATAATAGACTCGACGACCACATATAATATTTTTGTTATTAAAATTATATCTCGTGTGATGCACAAATACAACTTTATAAATTTATTTTAATTTAAAAGTACTAATATTAATTTTATCGATATACGACTAATCCAATATTAGTTTATTAATATCATAAATGAATAAAAGGTGAAGTCAAATTAATTGATATATTCAACTATAGAGAGCATTAAAATAAATATATCATATTATTAATAGTTAAGGGTATTTTTTTTCTATTTTTGTTTAATTTAAAGAATTATTACAAAATGGAGGAGTAATTGAAAGTTTCTTTAGTTTAGGTGATAATTGACGAGGATGGTATATTTTAGGGTGCAAAATGCATTTAATTCTATTTTAAATTTAATCACAAAACATCTTAATTCGAAAAACATTTCATTCTATCACGTTTTTTATAAGAAAATATATCTCAGAATATGTTAACCCAAACACATTTCATTTCTCACGCAAAAACAATGCAAAAATAAAAAAAAATCACATAAAAATATTGGAAATTAATAATTAAGAATGAATCAGCTAATTAATGAGAATAAAGTGAAAAGAGTAATTTATTTTTATTTTTAACTGTTTAAATGAAGCTAGTTTGAGTCAAGAGTTATAATCAGTTTTCTATATATAGCACCCCTTACAGCAATGTACTTAATTACCACTAATTATTATTTTTTTTCTTAATTGTTATCATTTTTATAAGAAAGTTTTATTTTACCAGTAAAATAAATTCTACTTTTATCAATATATATATAAATATTATAAGAGATAATGGACACACCAAAAGTCTATTTACTTCAACGGATGTACTCATGTATACAACCTAAAAGGGAGAGAATAAATATCCAGCTACACAAATTTTTAAATACAAACCCGACAAAAGACCAATATACTTACTATGCACATAGCTAGAACTCCCAAATAAGAATAATTGCACAGCTCAAAACTCAAAGTGGCTAGTCAATGTGACATATCTCCTGAAAAAGTACGTGGCAAAAAATGAGTTGCCTACTTAATAAGTATAGCTAACCAGTCTGCATACATGCAACAAGTCAAGTATAATGCAATCTTACCAAACAATCAATATTCGTTATTTAATAACAATAGATGTAAGAAATAACACATGCCCACAATCATATATCATCCCACGACATAATATCTGACGTTATAGTTTATTTCTTTGGGGCCCTATTTAACCAAATTGGAGTGCATCACTTGGTCTTGCCGGCTATCATCACCTCAATCACAATGTCTTTTTTTTTTTTTCTCTCGACATCACACATCACACAACTCGTATGATATTCTGACATCAGTGATACCAGACAGCTCATATGATATTTCATCATCAATCAAATTACACAGCACACAGGTCATAGAATATATCACATTATCCCCATTGATCAACGACAACACACAACTCGTCGTTAATCATCATCATAAGCCATTGTAGTATGCTCCACAATAAGGTAAGGCATTTTTATTTTAAAATCGCAACATTGACATTGTTAATTTCATCATTCAATTTCATTTAGTAATTATTTTCTCGTCAATAAAATTTTCATTCGATTTTATTCAATAATTAATTATACGATCACATAATCATTCATCTGATTTTTATACTACACCACCACATAAAAGCTCATAGTAATAATTTCACAGATATCAAGATAATCCAAACAAATAGTCAAAATTGACGATCAAATATATAAACAACCAATATACAATATCCATATATATATATATATATATCCAATTAACTATACTTACCTCAAATCTTAAAACAACATAGAGTTGTGCTCAATCCTCTACTTTATCATCACGTCCTATAATAAAGTATTATACGTATAAACAATATATATTAAAAATATCATAAATATTAGATAAGATACTAAATAATATTCGCACATTTTTGCCAGTCTTTTAATATTTCATTTATTGAAATTCATACCTCCATTCAGTTTTCTTCTAAATAACTAAACTTTCTTAGTCATATATTTAATTTATTAACTAACTGACAAATTTATTTTATCAAACCCCTCATATTTTTATAACTACCGTTCTCCAAATAACATCCCTAAACTAAATTATTGTAAAAAATCTCATTTCCTTTTCGTAAGCAAAATATTTCTCAAATATATATAATTTTTTAATATTTCTATAAATTTTTTATCAATTTCTCCCTACTATAGAATTTAATAAACACCAATACATGTAATTAAACATTTGGTTAATAGGCCCGATAAAATTGAATAAACTAATAATAGTAATGATTAAATTTAATAAATTTAATAATTTAACTAACCAATTATAATATTCTTAAATTAAATGTGATATTTATTAACCATCAATTTAAATAGTCAAACTCATAAAATTTTTGATTTGAATATTATATCTGATGTATAAATTACATTTAATAGATAGACTAATCAAATAATATAATTATAAAAATTAATAATAATTAAAAATAAAAAATTTCATACCTCTTTAGTTACCTCCAAATGTGTGTACAAAATTCAAACTTCAATTGTTAAACTAACAATAGACTAATATATATATATATATATATATATATATATCGGTGAGGTGGTGGAGGTGATGGTACACGTGTCAAATTCTCATCCTCTATGTCGGTGCGGTGGTTGGATGATAAGCCACATGTCAAATTCTCATTCTCTCTCTTTATATATTATTTTAATTTAATTTATTTTTAAATAGTCATTACATGTTTTTTAAATCTACTCCATTCAAATTTTAATATATTTTAATTTCAATCTAAAATTTATTTATAATTAAATTTAATAATTATCAATTAGTCTCAATTATGTATAAAATCCTACGAATCCCATATTATATATAACTTATTGAATAAAATTATAAATTTCAAAATATTTTTTCAAACACTCAAACTTTGATCTTCTTTCCACTTTTTAATATTTCTAATGCACTCTAATTTACAAATTGATTTTTATTAATAAAGTAAAAGCTATTAAAATGGATTTCATATGTGTGATGAAAAAAATGTGTAGAGTGATGATTGTGATATATGAGTACTTAGTTGTGTGCCATTTTGTTTGACTAGACTTTTATGATTGAGGAGTTGAAAACGTGAAATATGTTGATGAGTTGCCCATTAATTATAAAAATGTGTGGAGGGGCGTTCATAAATTAAGTTTATTTAAAATTAAGCTTATATAGTTTTAAAAGATGTTTTTGCAACTTGAAAACGTAATATTTTATTTAAAATTAATTTTTTAAAGTGTTTAAATAAAATAAAATTTGATAAGTTCAACTTTTCCTAAAAGTTTATCAAATACTATTCGATATTTTATAAATTTTGAAATAGTTTTATAAATATATAAACTCATCCAAATAAAAGAAAGTATTTAAAATTTACTTCATTTTCAAATGTACCCAACAACTTAAAAGAATTGTTCTTTCTTCTCATCTCCGCTCGCCTTTTTACGTTCCCACCTTTTTTCACTTTTCCTTTCCTCTCATTAAATTAAACGAACCCTAAAAATCCCTCCTTTAATAGATAGTGTACATAAGGGACATATATAACTAACACTAGTATACAAAGGAAAAGCATAATCGTTAAGGTTGAATCACTAATCATTTTATCCACTTATTATATGCTGGAAATGAGTTAGAATCTAATAACCAAAAAACAGAATTGGTTTCCAGAATCCAAATGCGTCGATCTAGTTATTTTTGGGCTTCTACAATCATGTTCTTGCGGCTTCAACACTATCCTCACACTCTTTTTGCTGATTATATCTCTCTCGCATATTGCTGAAATTAAGTATGCATGCATGTGTAGTGGTGAAGGAGAGTTGGGGGTCACTTTTCCAAAACTACTCCCATCAGACATGTCAATGGGTAGTGTCTTATTTTACTCAAATCAAATCAGAAAAAAATCTACCAAATTCATTGAACTCCACTCAAGATCCATGGGTCTCTAGACCCAATCGGACCCAATATTTGGATTTGGTCAAACCCAGACCTGATTTTCTTCTTTTTTTTTTTTTTTGTTCCAAATCATTTTTTTTTCGAATTGTATTGATCAAATCAAATATCTTTTTTTTATATTCTATTTTGTTTCATAATTTATCAATAAATTCAGAATTATCAAGATCAATTTACAAATAACTCTTTTTTTTATAATTTTTTTAAAATTATATATCATTTGTTATACCGTTTACAAAATAATTTTATGAAAATATTACGAATAATGTTATGATATCTTAAGTTTTTTGATTTGTTCACTTGAAGTTAGATCGATTGATAAATAATAATTCAATTGAATAGCAAAGAAAAATATATTTATTTTTCAAATTCAAATTGGGTACATAGATCCATGGGTATTGATAGATAGAAACTCAATTCAGACCCAATTTATATTTTTTTAATGAGTCTGAATGTGGATCTAATAATATTCATTGAATTTGAGTGTTAATCTATAGATTTAGATAGGATCTTACCCTATCCATTGACACCCTTATTTCAGAGGTAATTCAAATGAGTGGTATTGGGTCAACCCTCATGGGCAACCGATTAACCCATTTTTCTAACACTGAGAGTTGTATTTCTTTCCGTGTGACGGACCAATATATACCACTAATTTCATACAAGTCAATGAATCGTGTGAGTGACGAGCATATGACGAGAGCTAATTAAGATCACATATCGGTTATGGATACATAACCCATTCTAAACAAGGAATTGAGGACTATATATCTCACTATACCTTAAAATACTTTCACTGCACCCAAACGTAGCTCTTACCCTTTGAACAGCATACTTTATTTGGGCTAATGTCATGTATTCATAATTATGCCATAACCACTAAGTGGCATCTCTCAAACTTCACTTCAGCTGTTTCCTAGCCATGTCGGGAAATTCTTGCACAGATCCAGTTTGGTTAAATCTGAACAAATCATATGGTAAGTGTAATACACTTGTCATATAATTGGTGTACAGTTTAGGAAAAGTGATCATCACAGAGCAAGTGTGATACACTTGTTCTGTAATCGACCTAGTTTGATCGAACCAAATTCGAGCAAGAATTTTTCCCTTTGGATCTTCACACAATGGAAAATAAAAGTTCTATTTTTTCATTACCTGAAAAGATCATAAGCACACACGGTATGAAACACTTGATATAATACATCTTCCGTCGTAATTTCATCTTAGTCATTTATTAAGCCGGCATATGAATAAATTTTATTTTTTAACTAAAAATTATATTGCTTCATCTTTACACATTTCTCAATATCAGAACCGAATATCCCTATAAAAAAGCCAATATCTACTTGTCTTAATACATATATTTTTAACTCGATAACACATCATATGAAACACGTATATTAACAATATTTGAATATTACAAATATCAAGAGCACCACATAGTAAAGAAATCAAAGTTTAATGTATTTTAAAATTAAATTTGCACTTATAATACCGTGCAGTTCAGTTGGACCACCCTATAAAGTAACATAATTGACTTTTCATTTCATTTATTGTATAGAAAAAATTTAAGTTTATTTAATACAAAATTATTTTTTTCAGTAAATGCAAAAAGAATCATTAAATAACACTACAAAAATTTTGTATTATTCCCTAAAGTGTAAATCAGTCCAACTTGAACATCATAGTAAATCAAAATTATCTATCACGGTCAAATAAAATAAAAAAAAAAAGTTAAAATTTTAACCACAATTAATCAGATTTACCATAATTTTACCTATGACAAAAACATCAGCGTTAGTTTTTAACTATAGGTAATATTTTAACTCCACTTATGAAAACAATGATTAATGATTATTTGATGAAATACAACCGCTGGATCATCTGCAATGCCTTGAAACTCAGTTGCAATCTGAAGACTTTAAAGCTAATCACCATGAAGACGATGAAGATGAGTTATTGGACACAGGATGAAATCGCATTCCTGAGAGTCGCCTTTATCTATGTTCATTAGTAAAATGCTGACATGTGTAATGCCTCATTTATTCCTTCTTGTATTGGGCCATGTCATGGATGAGTCAGTTAGTTAGTTAGGCAGCAGTTATGTTAATCCATTTGTATTTAAACTGTTCATCATCTTCTTCCTTCATATACGAAATTACAGAGTACAGAGAATTGAGCTTCCGTTGATGGCTTCTGTTCACTTTTACTTGCTTATTTTTCATTATTGCATAATCATAATTAATTATCATTCTTCATAATCTTTTATTTTTAATCATAATAATTAATAATAGCAAAAAATCATACTTATTCTAATGTGATCAACAAATCATCAATTACTCCAAGACCCGGACACCACTGAATTCTAGAAAAATAGAGATGTTGTTGGACTCCCTACCTTAAAGTACAAATGTGACACGCAACAAGTGTCAATTAAGTACTCAAATCAAGCCCACGTGAAAGTTTTATTTAATATATATGTGGGGTGCCTCCACCAACAAATCAATACTTTTTTTTGGACTACTCCTAATTACAATTATTTTTCCTTTTAAAATTATAGATTAGAGTAAACTAGAATTAAAATTAATATTCCTTTTTTTAAATATTCAGTTTTGAGTGTTCCAACAATATATGTTTCTCTTTAATTATTTCTGTTTTTTTAAAGAAATTGAGAGAAAAAGGATGAATAATTGAAGAGAGAGGGAAAAAGAGAACCCTCCTCTAGAAAATCGTCGAGCTGTTGTAAAAGTGAAATTAATCGAAATTTGATATTAATTGATGTAGAAAATAATTAAGACTACGAATTTGCAAAGAAAGAATTTTATTCAGTGCTGAACATAAATATCCCGTATATTTATAAGCTCGAGAATCTTAACAAACCTACTTAGAAAATAAAAGAAAAAAATACAAGTAAACTCTTTACGATATTGCAAACGAGCAAATTAATCTTTTATTAAAAAAATAAAAATTTATCTCTTATATTTTTTAAAATGAAGCAACTTATCTCTCTAAATAGAGAGTAAATTGGTTCATTTGAATTAACACAAAAATTTAAATTACTATTTTCTTTATAAAGAGATAATCTATTTATTTGCAATATTACAAAGGACAAATTACATTAGATGTGAAGATAAAATCCTATTGAATATAAACTTTGTAAATAAGCAATTAATAGATAAAACTCTATCCCCAATGCTACCCATATCGATAATTACGTGCAGGTCTAGTTGATTCCAATCACTACAAGTCTGTGAAAGTTGATAGTACGTGATTATTTTCTTATTATTATTATTATTATTATTATTATTATTATTTTTGCTTAGAAATTAACTTTATTGACTTTTATATTATTTATTTCTTTCTGTTAAATAGCTTTTACTTTTTCTCAAACACTAATGAACACGTGGGCTCTTTTATCTAAATAAATAACAAACGTATTAGAAATGCACTAATTTTTCAGATATTTTTGCTACGACCGGTTCCAACCAAGTCTCTTATTGTGTTTTGATGATATTTTATGTAATTATACATAAATTTTATGTAATTTGAATTTTTATTTAAAAAATTATGGATTTACTTATATCAAAAATAAAAATTTATATTTAGGTTCGATTGACTTATTATAATAAATTTTATAAATTTTTATTAATGATTAAATTTATTTTGCACGTACAGCCGCAACAACTTCAAAGGATGACAATGTAATTATCCAAATTATTATAACAGAATAATTACACAGTGTTTTTCTGAAAATCCCATGTAATCACATATAAACTTTTTATAATTTAGAAGATCGTACTTTTAATATATTTAAAGTTTGTTTTCGTCTAGTAAAATTTATAAACTTTACTAATATTAATAAAAAAATAAAATTAAAATTGACATTTACATTCGATCAACTTACTAGAATAAATTTCGTTAATTTTTCAAAGGAATTGAGTATTGGTTAATTACATCAAACATAGGCATTGTATTTACCAATATATATCTATACTATATATATATATATAAAAGACTAAATTTTTATTAATAAATAGTGATTATTTATTCCGTGATACCAATTTTTTAAATTACCAAAAATATCTTTATATATTTACAACCGCCCCTACTCAAATTCCTTTTACTATATCTCAATCTATACTATATATCTATTTATACTAATATGAAAAGTTCACTCACAATTATATCTACACTATTTATTTATATTAATATAAAAATTTCACTCATAAACGACAATTTGTAAAAAATCGATACCAATTTTTTTGCCAATAATATCACTAAATTAATTTATTTTTATTTATTTATTTTATTATAATATGATAAGTTAATTTATATATTTTATTTTTATTATAATAAAATATAAATAATTATTTATTATATACACATAGACAACGTACTATAACGGTCAATTATTATAAAAGTAATGCTGAGTCCAGCATAAAGTAGTATTACCTGTTCTCCCATTTTCCTCGTGCATTTATTTGTTTGTGGATAGATCGGCGGATTTCATATCTACTCAAATCAATATTCTCTCTTACCCAACCCCAGCCCCTCCCCCCCATTACTCACACACAGACATATATATATATATATATATATAAAGAAGCCCTGCAGGCAGGTAGGCAGGCTGTTTTCTTCCAATTCCAAGAACCCAAAATGGGTATGCAGCAGAAATCAGCAGGACTTGAACTCGATTTCTTCCGCAAGGAGAAGCCTCCCATTTTTGATCGCAGAAGAAGCTTTCGTGGTATATATGTGTTTTTCTTTTTTTTTCTGTTTTTTTTTTAATATTAGTTCTATGTATTGATATATATATACATATATATAGATATACAGGGTGTTATATCGAAGATGGATCCTGAGTTGGTGAAGAGTGTGATCGGTGGTGGGAAGAAGTCGTCAGTTTCTGTTCCTTCGACTCCCAAGCAAACTGATCAGACGCCTGCAATTTGTGATCCTACGCTTAGGTCTGTAATTATGAAAGCTAAAACACGTTTTCTTGATTCAATCATTGGCAGTTTCTTAAGGTTTTAGCTTTGTCTTTTGCAGGCTGAGCTGTGGGTATGAGAAAAATAGTGATGAGACTGCTCCCATGACCATTTTCTACAATGGAATGGTTGCTGTTTTCGACGTGCCTCCACATAAGGTTTCTTTTCCCTTTTATGAGTTTGATTTTTTTTAATAAAATTTTTTTTTCAAATAAAAAATAATGGGCTCGAACAATATATATCTTGTATTATTAATAAATTATTGTTAATATACATTAATCACACGACAAATATAAATATTAGAGGTAGGGACTGATTAGGCGGTTGCGAATGGTGTAGGCACAGGACATTCTGAGAGTGGCTGAGGAGGAAATGGTCCCAAAGCTGCCTGACCACTCGGCTTCCAATTCATATGACCAAGAAAATCTCTTGGAATCTTTTAATGGAGGTTGGTTATATTCACTAAGCCCTCAAAAAAACTCCATACATATATATTAATTTAATTTTTTTTACTTTATTACGTAAAAAATAATGATGATAAAATGTATAATTAATGAACACTGACTAAATTTTTAACTAATGAATTATAATTTTTTTTATGATTAATTATCATAGTTAAAAATAAAAAATTATAATGAATATATATTAATTAATCATAATTGCACAATAACTATTAGTCGGACGTCAAAGCATTAGTTATAAGTAAAAACTATGGCAATATTTTAGGCATAAGTAAAATCATAGCTAATATTAATTAACCGTGGTAAAAAAAACTTAAATTTTTACATCATTTTTATTTGTCCATAGTATATAATATTAATTTACCATTATTTTTAATTTTTATTAACTTATAATATATATTTTTCCCTTTACTAAAAGAATTTTGTTGACGAACCTATGCAGATTTACCCATAACAAGGAGGAAGTCTTTGCAGAGGTTCTTGGAGAAGCGAAAGGAAAGGTGGATGAAATAAAATTTGTATGATCTTGTAAATAAAAATTTAGTTTTGAGTTTTTATTATAATGGAAATATATCAAAATAATTTAACTTTTTCTTTTCAAGAATTGTACGGACGCCTTACTGCTGAAAGTTGTGAAGTTTTAGGAACTCTCATTTTTGGAAAATTAAATTTATGTTTGAGTGAAAGTATTAATTTCATTTAGACGAGCTTATATATTTTTCTAAATATTTTATAAGACATTTGAGAATTTATAAGATGTTAAAAGATATATGATAAATTTTCAAAAAATATAATTTTAAGAGCTTATAATTTTTTAAAAAAAATTAAGAAATTTTCAATTTATTTTTAATATATTAACAGATCGCTTTTAATTTTACGCAATTATTTTATTATGTGTGTATAAATGACTGAATTAGTAATTCTTTTTAATTGTTTTTTCTACATGTATGTAGTCGTGGAAGAGACGTCAGCTGAGTTCAGCATAATATGTATGGTGTACGGAATCCTACGTGCCTTTAATTAATTCATGCAAATGTTGAATTTATTTTCTATTCTTTTATTTTTATTTTTTTCAATTTTAGTTTGGTTTTGCTCATATCAGGAGATATATATGTTAAGATTTAAGTTTAGCTCCGCTGTTGTATAATGAATTATGAAATAATTAATTGTTTGAAAAGTGGTTATAGCGTTTAGATTCATAATTTCATTATTGATTATATAACTAAATAATATAATTAGATTTTAAAATTAATTCCATTTTTGTTAGAGAAGATGAAACGATACTTGCAATAATCTTTTAATTTGATTGTGAATTTTGACATGCTGAATCATACTTGCAAATTTGGATTAAAATTAGTATAGATAATACAATATGCGGCGAATAACAATTTATTCCCCTGTGATGTTGAAAATGAACGCATTATCCCCCTATGAAAAAATTATATCAATTTAGTATTTTAAAAAATATAAGGAGGTAAATCACTATTTGTTTTTTCATAAATGAAAAATTTGCTCATTTGTGATATCACAAGAGGGTTGCTTGCATATTTTTCATATAGTATGTATAATTTGAAATAAGAAATCAAATTTTGCCTTATCTCTTACAAGAGAGCTAGTTGTGTCACGTGCATAAATATTCGTGAACATAGAAAATCAATTAATTGAAAGTCTATATATGTTTTTATTTATTTATTTATTGTGCCATAACTGTTCATAATTTCATGTACTATAATTATAAATTCATGCTAAAGTCAGAAACAAGCACATGCACAAGTTAGTATTGATAAATAATTAAGGTGGCCACCCGACCAACATTAATTATTTGGGACCTCCCCTTGCACTATTTGTATCCTAACTTAATATTTATTCCTTATAATTTGTTTTCGGCATTTCTTTTATTTTTGTATCTGTTTTCATATGGAAAATTAAAATACAATTACACCCTTAAAATAGTGGTATAATAATATTAATACCAATTATAATTACTTTAAAGAGAATTAAATACCGTAAATGTATATAAAACATTCTCTTTTGGTGTTTCAAAAATTTATACTTTTTTTGAAAAGTGAATAAGTGATTAAAATATAAAAATTAAAAGCGTTTAGAAATTAAGTAGAAAAGAGTTGAGGTAGAGCCATACGAGTGTAGTTTGATTTTTTTTAAAAAAATTGATATATTACCAATTTATTTGCTGAGATTACCCAACTTTCCTGGTAAAGCGGCAAAATTTGTAAAAATGTTCAACTTATCCACTAAAAATGCCTTAATTTGTGATGACCAGCTTCTTACAAACTTAAAAATTTTAATATCATGTTGATAAATTAACCAACCTATTGAGAATAAACAAAAAAAAATTAAACACTACTATGAAAAATAGACAATACACTCATATTCGTGGGACTTGAATTCACATTCTCGTTATTGAATTTAAATAGTCTTATTATTACATAATTTCGTTGTCTAGCGTAGAATGTAGGTATTCCTAAGTTGCAACCGCTGCAAATATGACGCGGTTTGAATTTATGTGCAGGCTGACTACGGCGTGCCCTCACTCACTCCTCACCTACAAATTTAGCGCAAGAAAGCGCGTTTTAGACGTCAATCTCTGCATAATTGTTTTCTTTGTTTATACAGAAGTTTCCCAAGATAGTAGAATTCTTCTGTAGTTGGTAGGGCCGGCATAAAGCACGTTTTTAGTTTTGATTTTGGGTAATGGTCGTCCTTCTGTCGTCGCACTTTCGGGTTAGTTTCCCGAGCTTTGCAGGCACATTTTAGTCATGTTGATATTGAGGAATCTTTCTGAATTTTTTATAATTATTATTATTTATTTAGCCAGCTTTATTTGTATTTTCAATTAATTGTCTACAGTTCATATAGTGCAAAATTGATTTTTGGGTGACATTACGCCCGCGGAGTCTCTTGTTAAATTATTAATATTAAGTATTTTTTAATAATTTAAATTTTTAAACGATATACCATTTTATATAGTATCAAAATCATGTCAAACAAGAGGTCTTAGCTTCTAATCTCATTTCCTCCTATATTTATAATAGAAAAGGTCTAATGCAATTTACCTCGTCGTAATATTGTAAATGAACAAATTATGTCCCTATGAAACATTTTAAAAAATACAAAGAGAAAATTGTTGTATCTTTAAAAATACAACTTTAAAAATACAACTTAAAAAATACAAAGAGAAAATTGTTGGATTTGGATGTAAGGGGACGAAATAAGATATTAATATTAAATTATTTCACTCTAACAACTTAAATCTATAAACGAGGTGGTCGTCTAGTAACTTTTGCTTTTGGTTGTTTCTATAAAATAGATCAATAACAATATTCCTGTTAATAATTTTCGTATCAAAATATACATGAATTAAAATACAATAAATCAAAAACTACAAAAAAAAATAGAAAAATATCCATATTGATGTGGGATAATTTCCTAAAAATCGTATCAAGATCAATAACCCCATTCCAATTTTAAACTGCGAATGGCTTTGGATTCGAAAAATATATTTTGGATCGTTCCAACTCAGCCCCGATATCTATCAAAACTTTAATATGTATGAATTTATCGTGACTAACAATTATTTTCAAATCTATGGTTCAAAATTACAGCTACATCCCTTAAGGTTATAGTTGTAATTACAACTACATTCCTATTTAGAGACAAAATATGCACTAATACCTCTTGAAAAATATTACACTAATACTTCTCAGAAAATATACCTTTAATTCTACAAAAAATGAAAAGTATTTTTGCATTTTGAGTTAATTTCAAACGATGTCAACATAATTTACACGGATAAAAATGTAGGGTTATATAATAGTTATTACGTGTAGTGTATGGCGAGTCCACCAATCAAAAGGAAGCCAAATGTAGCATACCCTATTGGAGGGTGGTGACCTAAAATAATTGCTGGTAAACGAGTAGGTGGAAAATAATTAGGTTTGGTTGACCCTTTACATAAAGAAATGGACCATACCACAAAACTTGAAAGCACGTTGCTAATTGTCCCTTAGCAAAGTGTATTTATCTCTAATAAATATCATTGTTCTTGATTGATGCGTATTTTAATTTTTTAGTAAATTAAAATAATTTTAATATAATATTATTTTTTATTATTTAGTACAAAATGAAGAGAAATAGTTAATCAATAAAATTATGAAAATTAGTCATTTCTTCTAAATTTATTTTTCTCGTATCAAATAAGGGCCACAAATATTTGAGATGTATTTTCCTTTCAATTATAGTATTTTTTCTTTTAAAGAAAAACCCACACATTTTTACTTTCTTTTTTCCCTCATCGAATCAAACGAGGTATAAAAATAAGGTTTGTTTTGAACTTTATCTATACTTTGTACTTATATAATTAAATAAAACTATGAATACATAGGCTGTAGTTATTTTATTAAAAATTAATTACCTCATTAGGGATGTCAATGGGTAGGATAAGACCTACCCGATTAATTTAAGACGCAAATTCATATGGAATATTATTAGACCCAAACCCATTAGAAAAATATAAATTGGGTTTGGGTCGGGTCTCTACCCATTAATATTAATGGGTTAATATACCCAATTTAGACCCAAAAAATATATTATTTTTCTTCACTATTCAATTTGATTATTATTTATTAATCGATTTAACTTTAAGCGAACAAATTCAAAAAATTTAAGACATCATAACATTATTTACTATGTAATATTTTCATAAGATTATCTTGTAAACGGTATAATAAATTTTATATTATGTAAAAAAAATTATTAAAAAAATAAGCTATTTGTAAATTGATCTCAATAATTTTGAATTTATTGATAATTATGGGTAAAAATTGAAAATAAAAAAAAAAAGAAATTTTATAGTATTTGCAAAAAAAATGTATCCAAAAAAAAATTGGGTCTCGGTCTGGATCTAATAGGATCTAAATACTAGGTTAGGCCGGATCTAGAGTGGGGTTTAATAGATTGAGTAGGGTCTGAATCTAAGTTAATTTGTTTGGATTTTTTTTAAATTTGTGCTTGAGTAGAATAAGACCTAACCTATTAATATGCCTAATTGGGCCAAATATATAGTCCAATTTATGAATGTAAACAAGGCCCAAATGTGTTGAGTCCAAATGTCTAATTTCAATGCTTTGAGTAGAAGTGTAAAATGAGCCAAGTTGACTTGCGAGCTCATTTTTTTTTTCTTTTTAAATATTATTTAAGTATATATTTAATATTATATTAAGTTTATATTCAAAATTCAACATATATTAGAATTATTAATCAACATCTCACTTATTCTAATTTTTCATAATAATAAAATATGATTTTTTATTTATATTATTTAAAAACAAGCTTAAGCAACAATTTAATAAGTTTTGATATTTTTTTTGTAAATAAAATATTTAAAATTCACGATAAATTAGAATTATTAGTTAATATCTCATATTTTAGTTTTAGAAGATATTAAATATGGTATTTTAGTTTATATTATCTAAAAAACCAGTCTTAATCAACGATTTAGTATATTTTTATAATTTTTATATAAATATATATTTAATATAATACATTTGAGTTTTATCGTTATAGTTTCAGTATCCACTACAAATAAAATGCATTTATTTCTTAATTCACCATATATTATAATTGTTAATCAATATATCATATATTAATTTTAGATGATATTAAGACATAGTATTTGGATTTATACTATATAAAAACAAGCTTAATCAATAATTTAATATATTTTGATAACTTTTTTTGTATATAAATATTTAATATAATGCATATGAATTTTATCATTACAATTTCAATCCATCGCAATAAAAAACATTTAATTATTATATATTAGAATTATTAGTCCATATCTCATATTTTAGTTTTAGATGATAATAAAATATGGTATGTTAGTTTATATTATCTAAAACAAGCTTAATCAATAATTTAATATATTGATATTTTTTATAAATAAATATTTAATATAATGCATATGAATTTTATCGTTATAATTTCAATATCCACTAAAACAAAATATTGTATTTAATATTCACCATTAATTAGAACTGTTAGTCAATATATCATATTTTACTTTCATATGATATTAAAATACAGCATTTTGATTTGTATTATTTAAAAACAAACTTAATCAATAATTTAATACATCTTAATAATTGTTTGTAAATAAATATTTAATATAATATATATGAATTTTATTGTTATATTTAATATTCACTACAACAAACTACATTTGTTATTAATTTTTTTAATCCTATATTTATTTAATGTATATAAATAAATATATTAGTTATCTCTATATTTATTAAATAAATAAATCAATCAAGTCATCATTAAAATTAAAATTAGAAATACAAAAAGAAAAGCTAAAAGGTAGTAAATACGTAATGTGAGAAGTTGAGAATTGCCCATTCACTATTGGGAAGTGAACTCTTTCTCTCTCTCACTCTCTCTGTCGCGCGGAGTGAAGAAAAAATTTGCAGAACTCCACAACTCTAGCCTCGCGTCCACGAATCCAGCACACGGCACACATGCGCTCCGACACCACCATTAACAGGTGATTTTTGTTTTTGGTTCATTTATTTTACTGTTTGTAGAAGAAATTCTTTGAGTAAGTTTTGCTTTCAAGGTGCTTGATGAAATGCCCGATTGAATGTTTATTGACTTTGTTTGGTTGTGCTTGGACTTTGGCTGGATTTTGTTACTTTGTGATTATCTATGTTTTTTACACAACCCTTTTAATTTAAAGATGATCTTTTGTTCTTTCCTCTCTGATTATAGAAACCAATGGATCCTTATGAGCCTCTTCCACTCGTTCGCGAGCTCATAGTCGAGCACGAGCTCATTCAGCTAGCGAGCTCGTCCGTGAGCTCGAGCCCGAGCCTATTTTTTGGAGAATGATGGGTGTATAGTTTAATTTTCTTCTCAGCACTGTTGTATTGCTTAATATTCATTTTAACGCTTGATGTTGTAAGTCAAAGTATTTCCTCATGTTACCAACCTTTCTTTTGTTATATGATTACATTAAAATCTCAATAAATTAAATAATACATCGATTCGATTAATACATCAATATAACTAAAAATAATAAAATAAATTACAATAAACTCATAAACGTAACAAAAATCTACTTGATGATGCTTGGACTTGTTCATGAAAACTTGTTCAAACTTAACTTAGAGGGTGTTTGGCTAAGCTTTTTTAAAATATCTTATAAGCTCCTACATCTTATAAGATGTTTTAGGAGCTTATAAGATGTTGGATCTTATTTTAAAAATAAGCTCCTAAAGCGTTTGGATAAAATAAAGTATTAAAGCTTATAAGATGTGTAAACATCTTATAAGATGATAGGTTGTTTGGCATAATAAGGTCTTTAATTGGTAAAATGACTAAAATGGGCATGTATACCATTAGAATCAAATAAGTTGTTATTTCTTGATATATTTTGTTTTAAACATTTTTACACGCTTTTATAAATAGTATATATTAGTTTAATTTCAAATAAAGATAATCTTTTTAAAATAACAAAACAATGACGAATTATTGCCTAAACTTTTGAATAAAAATAATTTATATATACATTCATGCAATTCGCATATTAATATAAATATATAATTAATATTTGTTAATGAAATGGCTATTTCTAGTCCTTGAATTTTATATTTTTTTAGTAGTAAATATAATATCAATACCAATTTTATTTTTATTTAACTATAATAGTTTATTATTAAACTATAAAATACATTTTCCTTTTCGAATATGTGACTTAATAATATTTTTGCTATATACCTAATATTAGTTTAATAGTAACATAATTAGTGAAAGTATAGAAAATATACATCAAATTCTCTAAATACTTACACATAATTTTATATAGTTATATATATATACCAAATTAAAAAATATTTGATAAATTCTTAAAAGAATTCAATAATATCTATAGTATGCGTTTCGAAATATATTTGTCCAAAATAATTTTTTATAATAGTTGAATTGTATAATATATTAATTTTAATAAAATAGATAAACATAAGAAATTTTCTAAAAGTAAAATTAATGTGAATGGTCATGAAAATACATTTTTAAAATATAATGATGGCAATTTAAATTTTATATCTTTCAATTCTAAGAACAAAGTTTAAACTAAGCAGTGATGATCTTATTATATATATATATATAATGTAATGCCAATAAAATAAATTTTTTTAACCATAATTTTTGTTTTTTTCATTAGATTAATTCATGAGAATCACCAAATTTCAACATTATTTTGCAAGTAGTAAAGTAAAAAATATTACATGTAATATATCTTGGTCCAAATATACACTCATAAGTATAAAATATTATAAGTTAATTGTTCGAACTAGTATTTACAAAAATATAAGAGTTACAGATTGATATTATAAAATATAACAATAAAATTTAAATGGATTGTATTAAATAATTATTTACAAAATAAAATTATCAAACAACTAAATTGTTAACTAAACTTATTTTTGGATAGATATTTGATAACATACATAAATATAACATATTTCATTATTATCTAAAATTAAGATATGAGACATAAATTGTTCTCTAACACGTTTTGAACTATTTAAATAAAAACCTCTGAATTTCGAATAATCTATGATATGAATCATACTCTTTCAATCAAAGAGATAGTTCAGCGATTCCCGTGTTTCTATTTCGAAAAGAAAGGAGGGTTCACATGGTTGGAAATTGGAGTTCTCCTACTATAGAGCTTTATTAGAACTGAAAATGGCTGGAATTCTCCTGCATCATTCGCCTTAGTAGGACCTGATAGTGGTTGGTATTATGTGCTTCTCTCTGATAGTGGATAAAATGGAAAATATTCTGATATCCACCTTGTCTGCAAACAACAAACAGTAAGGTTTAAGCCACCTCTGTAATGGAACCCATGTGGTGGTGCGCTTGCTGTTTCTTTTATATCCTGTTTGTGTAAGAACTTTCTGATAAACTGTCCCGTTAGTTTGCGAAATAACTTTCTAGAGATTGTCAATGACCAGTCACCATGGAGTAGAACAAGCTGGTGACAACTACAATGTTCTTAAAGGGAGGGATTTTAAACTTATACGGACATAAAATATATCAATTTTCCAGTTAAGGAGAAAAATATGATGATTGAAATCTTCGAATAGACATATGTCAACGCCACAATAACCTGGATGCACAGAGTTGACCGTGCTTCTTGACAATTTCTTGTACTTCTCTACTATTACATCATGCGAGATATGTCCATCTTACATTTCATGCATGATGCAACTCACTTTGAATTGTTGTGCTGATACTTGACCATTATGACCCTATAGATGGCTTTGTGGACTTTCCTGATAAACTTGTGATAAAGTTCACATTAGGTTCGATAACTTTGTTTATTGTTCAGCTTAAAAGCAATCCGAGAATGGTGCTTCAGTTCCCCATAAGCTCCTAAGAACATAGGTGCTCTAGAATGACTAATGTTATTACTGTTTACCAGACAAATGAGATGCTAGAGATACTGCAATTCATGATTTTTAAGTTGACATGAGATTAAGTGGTTAGTTATCATTGAGATAAAATTACTGGTGAAGTTATCATCACTTATCTGATGTAAGATTTCTGGACAAAGTGATGTGAGTAAGACATTTCTCGTATGACCAAAATGTAGTTATTAACAATGGCATTGATTTCATATGCCTGTGGTGTGGCAATTGTCGTATTCTGTGATATGCCTCAAATGGACTGAACCTCATCCCTTGCCTCCTCGTACGTCAGTTATGGAGGTGTAACATTGAGATTGTAAGTTGCTAGTTAGTGCTGACAGCCTGACACTAGATTAAGCTTCACTAGGTAACTTCATCTATAGCTTCAGTAATTGTGAAGACACCTTTGCATGTTCCTATTGATGGACTTTGGAATTTAAACTGCTTATGAAGGAATTGAGTCTCCCCCTTATTTTTCTTTATATGATATTCCCTTTGTTACAGTTTAAACATGCAAACAATGAGAAGTATGAATGATAGTATTTACTGAATTGCTTATAACGTCTTAAACTTGCGGACTCTAGTTATCTTATATGAATTAAATAAATGGGAGAAATCCATGATTAATCAAAATAAAACACATTTTTTCCTAACACATCTGACTTGTATTGTAAATAATTATTTTAATAATTTTTCTGTCCCTCCTATATTACTTTCTTGAATGCTTTACCACTTTGGTAGTCCCTGCTTTCTGTAAACCGGATTTTGGCTTCAGCTGTTCTGATAGTTGTTGGATCTTTTCCTGGAGCATTGTTGATGTTGCTTCTCCTGAATGGGCGTAAACCTGAACTGATAAAGGTTAGTGGTTTCCTGCCTTAGTTTTCATTAGCTCAAATGATGTTCTCAAATTGACTTTGTAGCCATTGTATTCATCATAGATTACTGGAACTAGCGAAGGAGTTATTTTCACACGTCGAAATTTATTCTAAGAGACCTTCAAATCGTCTCTCTCGTTACAACTCTCCGCATGATCTTATTCAAATGCTACAAAGTACTGCACCAATGGAGATACTTCGCAGAGCATCGGCCACCTTATATATTTTCATTTTTACAGCATTGTTTCTCATCGTTGGGTGCTCAAGTATGTCGAGACGAGCCCATGAGCAAGGAGATATTCCCGTCCTTGGATGCAGAGTTCGATTCTCATTTATATGCCGGGATGCTCCAGCAATGCATAAAAAGTAACGAGCCTGCGAAAGGAAAAATCCTTCACTGCCACGCCCTGAAGAGAGGAAACTGTTTAGACTTATTTGCTCGCAACATTTTGTTAAATTTGTACTTGAAAACGGGGCTTTTGTCAGATGGAGTTACGTTGTTTGATGAAATGCCTGACAGAAATGTTGTTTCCTTTGCTACTATGCTTCAGGGCTTTGCACTATTAGAAGAATATGATAAAGCAGTTGACTTGTTTTTCAGGTTGCGTAAGGAGGGTCATGAGCTTAATCCATTTGTCTTCACCACGATTTTGAAGTTGCTTGTAAGCATGGATTGGGTAGAATTGGGATGGTGCATTCATGCTTATATTCATAAGCTTGGCCATGATACTAATGCCTTTGTTGGGACAGCTCTTATTGATGCTTATTCAGTTTGTGGGTTTGTGAATGCCGCTAAGGAAGTGTTCAAGGGGATTGTTGAAAAGGATATGGTTTGTTGGACTGGGATGGTGGCTTGTTATGCTGAGAATGATTGTTTTGAGGAGGCATTAGATCTCTTTAATCTGATGAGGATGGAAGCTCTACTGCCAAATAATTTTACTTTTGCAAGTGTCATTAAGGCTTGTCTTGGACTTAAAGACTTGTTATGAGATGGATCCCTATGTGGGTGTTTCATTGCTTGACCTGTACACTAGGTCGGGGGACATTGAGGATGCTAGGCAAGTTTTTGAGGAGGTACCTAAAGATGATGTTGTCCCATGGAGTTTCATGATTGCTCGGTACTCACAGAGTGACTATTGTGAGGAGGCCCTGGATATGTTTCTCCAAATGAGGAAAGCATGGGTATGTCCTAACCAATTCACTTTGGCTAGTGTCCTTCAAGCTTGTGCTACAATAGGGTGCCTGGTATTGGGAATGCAGATCCACTGCCATGTGCTCAAGGTTGGTCTTGATCTGAATATATATGTTTTGAATGCCCTCATGGATGTGTATGCTAAATGTGGAAAGATGGAGGCTTCAATGAATTTGTTTGTGGAATCAAAAAACAAAAATGAGGTGTCATGGAATACAATGATAGTTGGGCATGTTCAAATAGGAGATGCAGAGAAGGCCTTCTTACTGTTCATAAATATGTGTGAGGAGCAAGTGCAAGCAACTGAGGTAACATACTCCAGCTTGCTTCGTGCTTCTGCCAGTTTGGCAGCTTTGGAGGCTGGCATTCAGATACATACAATGACTATCAAAACTCTGTATGATGGAGATGATGCTGTCAGCAATGCTCTAATTGATATGTATGCGAAGTGTGGACGAATTAGGGATGCTCGTTTGGTTTTTGAGACAATGAATGAGCGAGATGTTGTTTCCTGGAACTCGATGATCTCAGCATACTCAATGCATGGTCTTGGTGCTGAGGCTCTGAAAATCTTTGAGAGTATGCGGGAAACTGAAATCACACCTAATCAACTGACATTTGTTGCTGTGCTTTCAGCATGCAGCAACACAGGATCATTAGACCAAGGGCAATCTTATTTCACTACCATGCAAGAGGACTATGGTATTGAACCTTGCATGGAGCACTATACTTGTATGGTGTCACTTCTGGGGAGATTAGGTCATCTTGACAGGGCTGTAAAGATGATAGACGAAATTCCAGATGAGCCTAGTGTTATGGTATGGCGTGCTTTACTTGGGGCTTGCGTTGCGCACAAAAACATTGAGCTTGGAAGATTTGCTGCTGAGCATGTGCTTGAAATGGAACCTCAAGATGAATCAACTTATGTGCTATTATCAAACATATATGCAACCGCAAAAAATTGGGATAATGTTGCATTTGTTAGGAAAAGCATGCGGAAGAAACGAGTAAAGAAGGAACCAGGACTTAGTTGGATTGAAAACCAGGGAATGGTGCACTATTTTGCTGTTGGAGACGATTCACACCCAGATAACAAATTAATTCATGGGATGCTGGAATGGTTGAACTTCAGAAGCAGAATGTTAGGTTATGCTCCTAATCATGATGCTGTTTTGCTTGATGTGGAAGAGGATGAAAAGGCACGTCTCTTGTGGCTACACAGTGAAAGAATAGCTTTAGCTTTTGCTCTTCTTAGAATGCCTATTGGAAGCCCCATCCTCATAATTAAAAATCTCCGTGTATGTGCCGACTGTCATGTTGCAATTAAGGTTGTATCAAAGTTGGTACGGAGAGAAATTGTTATTAGAGATATAAACCGGTTTCATCACTTCGAAGATGGTGTTTGCTCTTGCAATGATTACTGGTGATACCTTAACAAGTTGTGCAGAGTTCTTCAACACAATTGCCATTTTTGAACTCCATTGTCCCTTTGTTGGCAAGCTACTTTCAAAAACTTCCTGTTGAATGGTCTTCTGCAGGTAAAAAGAACAGGTTTCATTCTAATGTGTATCCATTTTAAATTTTCATTGGCATTATAATTTCTGATTCAACTTGACAGCTGAAGTTCTTATGCTTGCAGCAATATTACTTGATACGTATTTTGGGGGAGATTGATTGGATTGTTGAAGATTAACACTACTATTCAGTAAATGATATTACTTGTAATACCTATGGTCTTGTATGGTTAATCCATGTGGAAGGTTTCAAATTACTCCTTTTTTTCCTCAGTGGACAGAAGTTTCAGCAGTAACAGTGATTGGACGAGTCATTTCAAAAAGAGGATCCACCCCCTACAACAGGTTGGTTATCTTAGTTAACAACATCACGTACCAAGTATACAAGGTGTAATGTCCTTGTAGTTCATATATCTCTTTTCTGTTAGTTCTTCTTTCTTGTCTGCTATGTAGTTTTATTAACATGCTATAGTTTAATGTTGTGTTAATCTTCCAAAGTTTTCAGCCTTCATTTAAAATTTGTTTGACACCACAATGGGTCTATGAACGTGTCTGACTTCTTCGAAAACTCTCATATCCATAAATGTGCAGGCCTTGCAAACACAAGTGCTTAATCCTGGGAAATATGTAGGAGTGCCTCTCTGTCACATCATATCTAGTTTCATCACGGTGGAAAATTACAGATATGGCCGTAAAAATTGAAAGCCTGCTAGAACTGAAACTTTGGATGACATATTCTAAATCGAGTCATTGATTTAATAGATGTCTTGTGAATTTTGTTATGCTGATTTAGTCCCATGCAGGGAAACCAATGATCCATCCATTTCAGAGCCCCCAGTATAATCTTAATGTGATCAAAACATTTCTATGTTATGAAGTTAGCCTTTTCCAAACTTAAAGTTTTGGTAAAATTTATTTTGGTACCCGAGTTTTGTTATTAATGTAACTTTGATACTTGAGTAATTACAAATGACTCAATTGATACTCGAATTTCATCATTAATATCACTTTGATACCAAATTGATGTTTTTATTTATGTTTTCTATTATTTATTTATGTAATTACCATTTTACCCTTAGATATTAACATAAAAAGTAATAAGTATATCAAAGTTTTATTTAATGAAACTAATTGTTCCATCATTTCTTTATGCTATATGACTTGGGACGAGTGGTGTTCAGGACATGCAAAAGGTGAATATTCAGAAAACAACTTTCCTCCTTGATCTGTGTCCAATATATGAGGCCAGTTGTTAGGTATGCCTTTGTTTTCTATTTGGACTTAGGGTGACTCTATGATAGGTTGAGAGATCATGGAAGGAGGTATAAAGGTGCTCTAATGATATAATGGAAAGAAATATTTAACAAAAAGAAAAGGAAGAAAACTTGCTCAATAGATCAAGAAGCCTAATAGAGAGCCCTTTGGTGAAAACAAAATATAGCAGAACTTAATTGGTCTGCTTTTGATTGAAATGGTAAACAATTTTCTTTTCCAAAATGACAAACTGTGAAGGGGACACCAGAATTCTCTTTCTTTTGCTTTACTCTTCATCTGCTTTTTACCCCTTGAGACCTACACTTTTTCACTTCCTTGCTTATTTGTTTCTTTTTCAACAGAAGGGTTTAAAAAATTTGCTCGAGTACCAATATGCACAAACACACTAATAAAATTTAAACTTATATCTAGTTGATCTTCATCTCTTATTTTGATCTGTTTGCCATAGTATCTTCTAAAATAAATGAAGTAGATCTGGGTGAAGAATCCAGTTTCTGCTTTGGTTGCAAAACCTTTTTCAAATGTGCAAACAATTGCAAGTAGTTTCATTTTCCAATGCACCTGAACTTGAAGGCTGTAGTTGTTGAAGACCTTTTCCATTCAAATATATCAACCATTTTGGAGAATCTTTTTTGTTTTCGAGCAACAAATGATTGTTAACTTTAACATTCTCAGCTCTTGTTTGGTTTCAGTTTTTAAAACAGCAACAATGCAATTAAACACATGTTTGTTTATACGTATTTTCATTGGAAATGCTTGCTTACCAATATTCTCATCTCAATGATAACATTTTTATACGTATATATATACATATACAATTTTTTCAATCTACAACTTAATATATTAATAATATACTTTTTTGTTAATGCATTGACATCACATCACTAACAATAAGAATAAAACTATCAATTTCATTCAAATAAAAAACTGTGTTTGATTCAACATCACTAACAATGTTAAATAAATATCATAAATAATCCAAACGTATTTTCATTTTTGCAAGAGAAGCTATACAAATTGAAAGCTCAAGTTTCTCATTAAAAACTGAAAGTTGTGAATGAAAACAAAACGAGACATAGGCTCAGCTCCTATGCCTTCTTATAGCTGAAGATATTGTTAAATATGTGCACGGGAAAACATTTTTCTATTATGTCAAGCTTATTGTTTTCCTAATTTGGATTGCTGGTTTTATGACTAATTATGGGGCAAAATGGAAAACTTTAAACGAAGACTCTAATTATACTGTGATAGTGCTTCACAGGTAGCCTGTCCTTATCTCTTAATCTTCATTGCAATATAAGTATTATGTATAATTGACTAGTTTACCATCACATCTCATGCGCTCTAATTAAATGCCAAACCACTCACTCCTTTTGGTGTATAATGATATTAATCATCAAGAGTTGAAATGTTAAAGTGCTTCTACTCAAAGTAAAAACCAAGATTCCTGAAGCTTATAATGGATTTTACTTCACAGGGAGACTGATCCGGCTATCAATGTTGATTACTACTGATACTTTTATTCGGTTGATCAATTTTCACTTGTTGACTCACGAAGAAACACCTTATCAAGTATTAGGAAATATATAGGATTTAGTGGACGGAACATGATTGTGTTTCCTTGACCTAGCAAAATTTCATCTTCCCTCTAACCTGCCTCCATCCTACTGTTCCGTTGCTTCATAGTTTTCTGTTTGGTTTGAGTTTCGTGCATTTTGTGGCGTCGTATGATTTGATATCTTGCCAGTGTACAACATTAACATATTTAATATCTGATGCATCTTTGTTCCAAGGAAAGCAATGGCTTATCTTACAATATGGTTTATTGTTATAATCATGCTGCAGAAGAGATTTGAAAGACCAACTAGAAATTCTTTAGCTAGACCATCAATACCATAATAGGATGCTAATCTGAACATAAGTCAATACAATTTTTTTTATAAAGTATGTTAAATGAAGATGTCCTTCATGTGTGAAATTTAAAATTGTCAGTTTTCACTGGCAGAAGAAATTGTTTTCCATTATTTATTTAACTGAAGATGGATAAAACTAAGGTAGATTAATTTTGTTTGTTTAATACTCTACCGATATTAACTTGTTGGTGTGCCGTTGAAGAGCTAAACCACAGATATCGCAGTTGAAGTTCAGGGAATAGCGGCACTGTAGAATTTTTGGTGTGTCCATTTAGGAGCTAAACTAAAGATTTTAGATCATCATTGCAACATAAGTTCAGGGAATAGGTTGCTGCTGCTTTTTTTCTTTCTTTCTTTCTGATCTTCTTTTACTAGTGACAGCAAGGGGTGAAGGGGAACTTTGGGTTTAGACAGGCCTGGTCTTGTTGGCCATTAGAGATGACGAGTTTAACCATTTTCAATATTTTGAAATGTTAACTGAAGTTTGGAGGAATCATCATCATTGTTGAGTGTTGACAATGTAAAAATATTGTCTCTTCCGTGTAAGACTATGATTAGGATTTTCTATTTTTTATGTTCATATTTGAGAAAGTTGATTGAGGGAAAAAAATTGGGGAAAGGAAGAAAGGAAAAAAAAAAAAAAGAACTTGAGATTGACTGGTAGAACATTTCTTGATATCCCAGTATCAGTAGCAAACACACTCTGAGCAGGTTAAGGAGATAGTGTTCTCTGAGTAATATCTTTGAGCCCAGATAATCAAATTCAATATGTAGATTGCTTTTATAATCTATGACAAATATAGTAACAAACTGATCATTTGTCTATGATCTATAAGGTCTGGGATAATATGCATTAAAATATCGCTTGAATTAGACCCTTTTTCCTCTAGAAGGTTTATATTTTCTTCCAAGCTTCCGGTAGTCAGTAGATAATATCTTTTGTGCTCTTCGCATTTGTCATTGTGTAGCATCTATTCATAGTTTGTGTTATCGTTCAAAGCTGTATCATTTATTAATTATGATTGACTCTCGAATATAGGGTTATCTGAGAAGATAGGAAACTTGCAGCATCAAGCCTCCCGTGGCTTGGACACATTGAGAAGTGCCTCGGGTGTTGCAAGAGGATTGCCTTGGATTGCATTCTCCAATAACATTACTGTATCTCATGTCCCAACCATTTAACAATCAATGTGTGTGGAGTAACTGGTCTCTTTACCTTCTTGCTTCATTCGCAACACTTAAGATAACATTAGAATTCATCAAAATGAAATTAGTGAGCAAGCTTCTACTCTTTTCTTATTCTTCTACATGTGCAAATTCCCTACCCAAAAGGCTTTGTTCATAAACGTCCCTTGTTCTGTCATAGGTCATTTCCTGTTCACGGCGCATACCTGATCATCTTGTGGAGGAAGATCTGAAAGCATCCAACTCTGTTGGATCTAACAAGGGATGGAGGTAATTCAATAGTTCTTACATGCAGTGAAAAACTATAGAAATTCACTCAATTGTCCTGCTCTAACTGTAGATTGATCTTATGCTTTGCTTCAGCATATGGATGCAACAGAAGCAGTCGGCACTTACTGGTTGTAGCTTCGATGCATTGATTAGTTAAAGCACACTATCAAATTCTTTACAGGATGTACTTTTTGAAATTTAGTTTGCAAACACTATCAAGCCTCCACTGGCAAGTGTACTATCGTTCCTGCACTAGGAAGCTTGTGGGGTACCAAATCAGGTCCATCTCTCCACTTCTATTGCAGAGCTTGCCTGGAGACATATAAGACTAAACGAAACGGGCAGTAGCCCACTTCTTTATTCCTGAAAGATTGATATCTGGAAAAGTGATATAGTTGGTCTCCTTTTAATCTGGGTGAGGCTGGGCCCTTAAATCCTTTCATGTTTGCTGTTGTACAAAGAGTGTTGGAATGATATTCTGCAGATGAATGTAAAAAGTAGAGCTGATTGAAACAAAAGCACCATGTATATGCATGTGACTATCAGTCTTTCACAGAGGTACTGTTCTCCTTCTTTGTAACGATGTGGTGAACAGAATTGGACGTTGGTTACAATCATTCTGTCAACCCACCATAGCCCCAACGCTCGTTGGTTCTGCGATCCCATGGTAATCGTGCTCCTGAAAAGACATGGGATGACCTGAGTAACTGGAAAACATTGAAAGAAATACTAATGGATTCATCCAGACTTTTTACTTGGCACCATCACTACTTTTGAAGCATTATGTAGATATGTGAATTGAAATCACAAGTACATATTTCAGCCTATGCCACACCCGTTAACCCATTACCTCTTAGAGTTGGTAACCTCATTTCTTGCGTTTTTATTGAAAATTAAAATATTAGGTTTTATTTTCGTTCTCAATTTTCAATTTTCAAATTGTGGTCGGAGTAAAGATATGTTTATTTACATATACTCTCTCATTGAAAACGTGTTCGCTGTTGTCCTATCTATATATATGGATACATATATAAGTTTATTTTTTTTAACTTAATAAATTAATAATATGTTTCTCATAATACATCAAAAAAGTTGATATGGGATCACTAGTAATTTGGAATAAAAATAAGATATTCAAATAAAATATACATTGATTTAATACGGGTAACAGCAAAAACAAAATGTAATCTCACCAATTAATTTAAATATATATTCAACATATATGAAGTTAATACCAAAAATATTTACTGAAAATTAAGGATGAAAAAAAAAGAAATTAGACATTGACCGACCTTTTTATCATCCTTTTCCCAATCTCTTCACCTTTGTGCAGTTAAAAAAGTGAGTGAAATCACTTGGCAACAATAATAATTACCAGACCGACCTATTTCCCCATACCCCACAATACAAACCCCATAAAGAAACAAAAGAAAAGTAAAATAATAATAAAAATAATAATTAGCTCTCAATTAAATCAGCCACCAAAAATTCTGTACGACCCACGTAAAAAGATAGACTAAAATAATAATTGGGAAGAGGTCCAGCAAAAACTATGATTAAAGCGTTGATAATTAAGATTATTATTATTATTTATGGTAATTAATCATAATTTAGTAAAAGAATGTAATGATGATTAATTAGAATATAAAAGAAAAAAAGAAAAAGAAAGAGAATATATTTAAATTGGTACGTGGGGATTTTGATAGAGCATTAATGGGGGCCACAAGGGCGGGGGGTTTTAGCACGCGTTGTCAGGTGGTCTGGGGCCCACATAAAAGTCCAGCTCAGCAGTCAGCACGTCCATGCAGGCGTGG
Organism: Sesamum indicum; assembly: GCF_000512975.1. Classification (NCBI taxonomy): domain Eukaryota; kingdom Viridiplantae; phylum Streptophyta; class Magnoliopsida; order Lamiales; family Pedaliaceae; genus Sesamum; species Sesamum indicum. The sequence goes on from NC_026152.1 coordinate 13,307,259, forward strand.
AATTTTATGGCCCCCAACGCTGCTATGTCGGGAAGTTCGAGGTAAGGGTGTTAGGGGTTGTTTGTTTGTACGCCGTTATTTATATTCCCCCGCATGACTCTTTCACTCCCTTTTCACGAGGTAACGGGCCAACCCTTGTTTCTTTCTTTCCTTTTCTTTTTTTCTTTTTCTTATTATTATTATTATAAATTATGATGAGCTTTTTTAAGATTTATCCAATTATTATAATATCTTTCATTATTTATAAAATTAATCACATTTTTAGTGACAGCTCATTAAGGAGGTATTTGTTAGATAACCGTTAAAATATAGAAGAATAATTATAATTTTTTAAATAACAAAAAGTATTTATAATTATGATAAATTTTAGGAGAACTCATTTGAATTTATCTTAAATTATACGTAATATTAAATGAGATATAAAATTAAAAATCTACATAGTATTTTTTGTTGGTGTTGGTATTTTTTTATTCAAATTCTAAAAAAAAAATATTATGAACGATGAATTTTTGAAGGAAGTGCAAGTGTAATTTTAAAATTTTTGAGAAAAAGTAAAATTTCAACTTTTATTAAGAATTTAAATATAATTAACTCTAAAAGTAATAATAAAAAGACATATTTCATGTAGTATATTGAGAGGTAGTCATATAATATATTTCCGTGAAGTGAGAGGATAATTTTTGAAGAAAAAAACATGAACCCCATTTCGGAATGATAAGAAAAAGAAACACAAAAATAATAAATTTGAGTCCAATATATATCACATTACATTAATTATCACTTTCAAAAGCAGTAATTGAAATTACATTTTTGCTTTTAGGAGGGGAATTTAAAAGGAAGAAGTATTATTTGGACACCCTAACTTAAACCTATATTGATTTGGGTATAACTAATAAGTTAAATTACAATAGCCTCTCATGAAATTTGTCATAATTATAAATATCTCATTATTGTTTGAAAAATTATAAATACCCCATAAAATTAATGAACGTCTAACAAATACCCTCGTGACAGCCCATTATAGGATTGTGTTTATTAGACAATTGATCTAAAAAGTATTTGTAATTTTTCAAACAACGAGAAATATTTATAATTAAAACAAATTTTAGGAAATTGCCATTGTAATCTACACTAAATATTATTAATCCGACGTGTAAAAGAAAGAAGCTTGAACAATTAAATTAACATAACTTTGACCAAATTCATGACCTCTATGAGTTTTGCTTTAAGATTAATGGGACTTGCATGAGATTTAGGTTTGGTGTTAATAATGAGTTATATTTTGCATGACTATATAGCAAATGATGTTTGTTGGAATCATTATATTACAATTTGATTTATGATATTATTTTGAATATGAGTGAAATTATTTGTCTTCCTACATAATTTCAAAGGGACCCATTACGTTTCATGTATGTGTAGGGTTGAAGAAATTCCTAAGATTGTCAACAAAAGAAGAGTAAACACACATTGATGGTGCAAACATGTAATTATTATCATCCTAACCTAAAAGAAGAAATTCTGATTTGACGCCACATACGTACTAAAAAAAAAGAGATTATTTCCTGTATTGTATATGTTGAATGTTTATATATTCACAGTTATGCATAATTATGTGATTGAGTTCGTCATCTTATTAACTGATGAGATGGAATTTGACAAAGTGTATCTTACTGATAAGATGATCGAGTCACAAAAGAGTTTAAAGTGGGTTATAAATCTCTATGACTCCACTATAAATAGAGAATTAATAAACTCAGATACCACGGGAACTAATACCTTCTTTTAGTCGGAACTACCAAAGATCTTACACCTCAAAATATGAAACTACGTAGTGGGAGAATCACCAGATAATTTCGGAAATTTAGAGTGTGGACGTTGAAAAAGATATTGGTTGTCTTCTCTTGCGAACAAAGGATCATGCACTAGAAAGAGGATGTCCGATCCATTCATGGTTTGTTGTATTCGTAATTCAAGTCGTACAAGAAACACATAAGGTTGGAATGTATTCTACTGCCCGCATTAATTTATTTGATGTGCTTATTTTGTTGAAATTCACTCATACTAAAAGTAGTAATTCAAAATAGAGAATAAAACATGGGGTATAAAAAATATATAAAACATGAGCATGCAAATTAAATTTTTGCAACCTTATCTGGTTAATTTGTCTTGTTATGGACATGCAGTTCAAAGTCCAGGTTACTCCACACTAGACCTTTTTGGGACCATTCTACCCTCGAGCATGCATGGACTATGTTTGTGCATGGGGAAATAATCAAGTGGACTCAAAAGAAAGAGTAAAAGGCAAAAAGACGATTTCCCAAGTCAATTTTCAGGTAAATTTTTAACTGTTTTTCTTTGCAATAGGGTACGTTAAACCAAAATTGTCCTACAACTTGTGGGATGGTATTTTTAATTTTACACGCATTCATGTTTGTAATTTAATTCTATAGTTTTAATTTTTTTTTTGGTAATTTTTACCTTTTTTCGATCAATTTCGCCAAAAGATTGTATGTAATTTGCACATGATCCAACAAATTATAATCTTAGTCCTATAACTTAGTGAATTTGGTATTTTTAATCCTGTAACTTAGAAAAAATGACATTTTTGGTCCTGTATGAATTAATTTATAGAATAAAATTGCAGTTTAATTGTATTATGTGCAATTCACATACAATTTTTCTGTTAAGTTGCCCGAAAAAAGACTAAAATTTTTTAAATTATAAAATTATAGGATTAAATCATGAAATAATGGACCAAAAATATTATATTTCTTAAATTACAGAATTAAAATCACAATTTTTCAAGTAGGTTAATAATATGGATCTAGGAAGTTGAAATTGTAAATTTTGTCCTGTGAAAACAGAAATTAGCAATTAAGGACACTAATTAATGAAAAATTTCACGTTGAGCACAAAATTAACTAGAAATTTGCAACACTCTGGAAATTGATTTTTGATTCGGGATTTGAATTTTTCAGCCAAAAATGCTGACATGAACTTGTAAATATTAAAGATAGGACACTTCATGTCTATGTGGAATATATATAAGTGGACAAACTATAAAATTATTCTATTTGAATTTTCAAAAGGTTACATCAACATTTCTTTATGGGGAACTAAAAGAATTCCCAAATTAAAAATTGATTTTCGGCAAGTTGTACGATTTTAAGTGAAATTTATCCTAAATGTGCCACTTCTTTAATAAAAAATAGTAGCTTTAATTGCTAATTCCTATTGATTAATAAATGCAAACAATTATTAATTAGGAAGTAAAAGAGTTATTTGAATGTTTAGTTAAAAGAGGTAAAATCAAATTATGCACCTTGGAGATAACTATGATGTTATTATAAACGTGTAACTAATTATTTATAATAATAATTTTCTTTATTGATAATTGTATTGTGATAAGATCAAAACGACTACACTTAGTATATATCTTTACTTATAATTTTAAAATTAACACTTAATATTTTATCAGCAATATTGTCTTTTGTTAAATTTTATTAAGACAAAAATTGAAAATGGTATTTTAATCGGAACATTGGCCTAAAATAATGGTTAAAGAATGAATTATTCGATTCATATTGGTACTTTGAACAAAATAATAACGTAAAAAAATTAAAAAAAATAAAATTTTATATTTAAGGAGTGAAATTATATATTATTATAAAAAAACTTAATTTTTTAAAAAATAACCACAACTTAAAAATCATAATATTATTAATTATGGTTAAATAAAATCAATTCAAAATTTAAATTTTTACTACTGGTAATTAATATTTGTCATATTTTTTTATAGTCAAGACATTTATCACAATTTTAATGGCTAATACATGTTTTGTCTCACTTCCTAAAATAATGGCTAATACATGTTGCGGAGCCATTCTTAATCTATATTCTACTTGATTTTTACTCTCTGCTAATTATAATAATTAATTACAGTAAAAAAAATATTTTTAAATATATATATATATATATATATATATATATATATGTAGGGCAATGTGATTGGGTGGTGTCAGGAATAAGGGGGTGGGTTTGTGGTAATGATGAAATGTGTCAGCAAATGAAAGAAGAAATAATAAAAGGCATAGAAAAGAATGGAATATTTAGGGGTTTGTGACATGCAACAATTTAAGTACAAACAATTCTCTTCCCTTCCATACCATTTTTTATTTTATATTATTATTAATATAGTCTTTTTATCTCTAAATTCGAAATGCATATTTCAATATATTTCAGTTTCAGTGAAAGAAGCGTGCCTGCGCTTTCGGCAATGCATGACCTGAACCCTACACATTTGTCTTTCCCAATTTCACCAACTGGTCAACACTACCTACCTCTATCTCTATGTATCAAACAAATAAACACACACACGCATGGGTTTCTGTGTGTACTTTATATCTAATTACATGACTTGTAAACATACTATATATATATATATATATATTTGGATTAGTGAATCTCATGTTCATGTGTACTCTTTAGAATGGTCGACAACGGTTTGTGAAACAACATTATTAAAATTAGTAGGGAAGTTCTTTTTTTGTCCCATAATTTAAGTTAAGTATAATTTTAGGTTACCAAAATTTTGAAAATAGTCCTATAATTTGTGAAAAGTCTTATCTTTAGTCCTCTTGTTGATCTTTTGGTAGAAGATTAATGGGGCAAAACAAGTACAAACTGTGTGGTTGTTATCTTTTCAAAATGGAGGAAAACGACAACATAACTTGCACGTTGTTTTTTTGTTGATTTTTTAACAGGAGTTGGTAGAGAACTGAAAGTGAGAATTTTTTATAATTATGAGACTATTTTTCTAAGAATTTTATGAGTAGGTTTAAAAATGTATTGAGTTGAACGAAAAAAATGCAATTTTCCCATATTACTAATTAGATATCTATAGACGTTATGTAGTACGATATTGCCCTAATTAATCTAGGTACTTTAAAACTTTAAGAGATGAATTATTTTTTCTAACATGATTCCAAGATTGGACTAGTTCAAGAAATTAATTTGAACCAGTAGATCACTTACAGCCACAACTATAATGGAATCTTTTCGCTTAATTGATGTTGTAATTATGAGATTGTTTGATGAAACTTCTGAATTATTACATTAGATATTTTGATAAGTTTAACAAGTGTAGACTCACTTATCTGTCCATAAACAATTACTTCAGTAAGATCAAACTGATCATTTGTACCAAATAATTAAATATATATATATATATATATATTCAAAAGAAAATTTTATGCTCCACAACTTACCCTCTTCGTTATTTCACTCCCATTCTCTTAGCACTCACTAGATTTAATCCTATAAATCAAAAAAACTTACACATTTTAGTCCCAATCACAAATTACGTTATGTATCTAATGGAGGGAGCACGTGATCTGTACATACTATGTTAAGTAATTCACCGTTGATATTTAACGCAGAGAACAATTTTTTTTCATATGCTCGATTATACATTTAATCAAATTTGCGATTGGGACTAAAATTGTAAGTTTTTCTGATTTATGAGATTAAATCTGATGAGTGCTAAAATAATGGGATCAAAATCTATACTGAGAAACTCTCCACTAACAAACGAAGGTTAATGACATCGTTGTACGAATTTTTTGTGAAGCAAAAAATGTCATTCAACTAATAAGATAGCTAACTTTCTTTTCTTTTATATAATGTAATATATCGGTATTTTACTGTTATTTATAATATATTTTAAAATATAAAAAAATATTTGTTATATACTCATATATAGGAACTACGCGCTACAACGGTTAGTAATAAATAACATAAATCCAAAAAACACTATTTTTTTGTTTTGCTACCCTATAAATGACTGCAAGTTACAAACTATAGTAAATCAATTATTACAATACTCAAGGTCAAACAAAATCACTGTCGAACTTATTTTACCACAGTTAATTAATATTTGCTATGGCCACAACGTGGTAAATATTTTGATCTTACTTATAAAAACAACGATTAATGGCCTTGCGGAGTTGTGATTAATTTATATTCACCATAATTTTTTTTAAATTTAGTAATTAATTATAGTAAAAAATTATATTTGTTGCGGTGAAAAGATAAAAAAAAAAAAAAGAGCAATCAAAGAGATGGAATATGAAAGGCATTTCCAAATATTGAAATGATGTGAGACAGGTATTTGAGTGAGATAAAGTGGTGGTGTTAGGGTTTGGGGGCCACAGACAGAAATGGGATGGGAGGGGTCTGATCTCCAAGAAAAAAGTTTTAAATGTAAATTGGAAATGGAAATGGAAATGGTTGGACGTGAGAGGCATTCTTGTTCATGCAATGCAAAAGTGCAACCCCAAAAAGAGTGGGGGACTTATGGAAAGTTGGACCTCTTTTTCTTGCAACTTCCGAATGATTTTGATCCCACTACAACATATATATCTACAAACAGACCCTCATGACAAAATACTGTCCAATAACACTACAAAAGCCTTCAACTTTTCTGTATATATATCCATATATATATATATATATTCAAATTTCAATTACTCTCTCTCTCTCTCTATATATATATATGTATATCCCCACCACCAAGAATAATTAATGTCGACAAATCGATATCTCCATCTTTATCTATCTTTCTCTTCAAGAGTTGTCGGTTTTTGAAAAAGAAGCTGTGCATATGGAATGTTTATAGTTTGTGCATGTCTGTTGCTTGGAATTTGGCGGGAATTCAGTAGCTTCCTTGTTTCTGAGCTAGTCGACCGACCGACCCACCGACGTATATATACTTTGATATTAAGATAAAGAAAATTTTATATTTACATTGATGATAAAATTGTACATGCCTGTCAACTCATGTGCTCAGAGAACAACCTGATCGGGTTGAATTGGTTGGTTGCATGGACATTAATTAGATTGGTGATCTTAAGAAAAAGGGATAACTGCACTCCCTTCACTTGGAATTTGGTGTAATTATATGTAAATTTTCTGTGACTTTTAAAAAATATATCTAACACCCCTAAGGTTTGCTTTCGTTTAACAAATAAGTCCCTCAATTTGTCAATATTTACCAAATTTATTGGTATTAATAGAAAAACTGAATGAAAATTGATATTTACCCTTGATTGACTTATTACTAACTTATTACAGGTCAAAATTTTTTTTTCTAACTAAGCTACCCGTATAATTGTGAAGATATACCTCAACACATGCATTAAAACGTGAAGATGTATGAGGGTAATTTGACCATAAAAAAATTATTTGATTTGCAATATGTAGTAATAAGCCAATTAGAGGTAAATATAGATTTTTTTAAAAATTATTTTGATAATATCAGCAAATTCGGTGAATTTTTTTACTAATAATGGGCTTATTAATTAGATAAAACAAACCTCAAGGGTGATGGATGTAATTTATCAAACCACAGAGAGTCTACATGTAATTAGACCAAATCTCAGGGGAGGAGAGTGTAATTATCCCTAAAAAAAATTATATTTTACATTCCATATGAGTTAGCTTTTTTGTGATTTAATTTGGTCATAATATCTTTTAACTTATCACATCGCATTCCATAATTTAAAAGAAATTATAATTTTACTTACAAGTTTTAATTCCATTGAATTTCTGATGGAAACAACTCCAATTCCCTTCAAAGACTTAATGGAGCTTATGCCATGCATGTGCTGCTTCAATTAAAAATTTAATGAAATTAAGGCTTTGGACTGAGATTTTAATTATTTTGGAGATATGAAACGCAAAGTGGTGAATTAAGAAACAATGAGATCAAAATTAACAGGAACTAACTTGTGGGACATAAGATACAATTTCTCTGAGATCTTACAATTTTATATGTGAAATTGATCTATTTATTGTGTTCATAGAGACATTTGTGATTGATATAGATTCGATCTTAGATCATTTAAATTGAGTTGGTACTTGTGATAACCACTAGAAGATACATTACGGGTCTATGATTTTGGATTTAGACCTAAATGTGAAATCGTAAACTTGCTTAATAAGTCCAACTAAAACTCTTCAATGCCTAATTTAGTCTAAAAATTATTGTAATGATAGATGTTTAGTTGAGGTTGTTTTCATTAAAATATATTTTTTAAATAGAATCTCACTGAATTATGTATGACACCTATCATTTTGGCCCAAAATCTTAGATATATAATCTTTGTCTACCATTTCACTGGTTTGTTTTGCACCTATCATTACTGCTCTTATGGTTTGTTGCTGCCATATCTCTTGTCTGGTTCTAGATTTTACTGAAGAATATATAGCCATAAAAAAATCATGCCCACTCGAACAAGGGGGCGAGTGCATTTCACACAAGGATAGAATTTGATATTTTTTATTTTACAATAAAATATTTTACACATTATTCATATCACAAACAGATAATTTATATCTTTTCAATTAAAATATTATATAACAGACACATAATTGGTCTAAATATGAGTTTTTGTGTTGGATGTACTGATGATTCACATGCAGGCACTGTCACAAGCATTGATTAGAGCACATGTCAGCATGCAAATTATTTATTTTCACCTCGTTCCCTTAACTCCTTCCCCGATATATACTCTCCTAATAACTACAAAGCTACTTATAATCCATCCCCTAACACCTACGTACATAGTGTTCTTTAATCAATTCCTTAATATTTAAAACTTACACTCTCTTTTGAAATTATTCATTTCAACCTAAAATTCAATTCAGCTATGCTATATTCCTCGTGTTTCGGTTTTTTTTTATTGCATATGATAGGTACGTACTGCATTAACTTTAAGTTTGCCAAGAAAAAAATCAACAAGTGTATCATGAGACATACAAATGTAGCATATATAGGGCCAAAAAAAAAAAAAAAAAGAGTATTCGGAGTCGCTTGTGATGCTCAAAAAGAGTTAACTGCATTTACTCCTATGGAAACTTTTACAAGCATGAAATTTTTCTCAACTAATAAAAAATAAGAAAAGAAAATGACATTGTGGTCCCTGAACTTTTAATGAGCACAAGGTCAGGTTGACTAACGCGACGATGACTCCATACTTGATAGACGGATAGAGGCGGAGGAGAAAAAGGGCTGATGTTCGTCCCCTTATGGCTTGGAACTAGTGATTCTCTCCCCATACCTATTTTGGTGGTGAATCAGAGTAGAGGAAAGCTCTCATATTTCATGGACAGGTAGAGTCGATTTACAAAGTGATTAGGCTGCTACCTGAGTCCTTCACTCTCTCCTCGTTCATTGCTCTCCTTTCTATCATGCTTCCCGTTCTGGATGTCGCCAAACCACTATTATTGTCCTTTCAGGACCTCATTGTTGATATCTTCTCAAAACTCACTTTCTTGTACATCAGGAGACTGTGTTACCTTATTGAAAAAATTATTTTTCTCGTTCTTTAATTTTATCCCTATTAGTTTTAGTCCTATAAGTATGCCTTTTGTTTATTTAGTCCTGTAATTTATAAAAATGATAACAAATAGTCCTTCGATTGTCGAAATTTTAATTTTTGCTGGAAAGATGACATGACAGTTGAATTGGATAATTTTTTAGGATTTTTAATCCTATGTGGCTTTAGATATGAGTTGGAAATACATATTAGACATATTTTAAAAGGAATAAAAATTAATCAATTTTAAATTATATTACATGTATCATTACAACAGATAAAAATAAAATTATTATTTAAAAAAAATCACCTCCCTCACCCCTCCCCACCCTGCTGCCCTTGCCCCCACCCCTCGCCAATCTTCCTCCCCACTCCCCCAACGTCCACCGCACAAGGGGTGACGATGACCCCCCACCCCCCCATCTAGGTGAAGCCCGATGAAGTTCATCATCGATAGACATGTGGAGGTCACCAGACAAATAAATCCGTCGCCCAGAGGTGAGGATGGCACGATTGTCGTCCTTTACATGGTAGATGACGATATATAACAAAATAAGTTTTTAAACGAAAATTAAAAAGATATTTAAAAAAATTAAGAAAAAATATTTATTTTTTAATTTATAAATAATATGAAATATAATTACTATTATTTATAGTAAATAATATAATTTTTAAAATATATTTATTTTTTATATTGTAATTGTAATTTAATTTTTAAATTTAAATTATAAAATTAAGATTTTATATATATTTTTTTCAAAATTTTGATATTTAAATAATGGCCAGTCAGCCGCATTAATGACCATGTGTCATACACGTGTGGCTGTACACGTGTATAAATGATCATAAATTCAACACATTGCCGGCCATGTGGGCAATTTCCGACTTATTTTCAAAAATCTCGCAGAAAAATAATGTAGAAAACTCTAATTCGGACTATTTCTCATTAATTTTAAAATTACAGGACTTAATAAAAAATATATATTTACAGGACTAAAAGTCATGACATGTAAAGTTAAAGGACTGAAAAAAATAATTTCTCCTTTTTTTTCCTTTTCCTTTTAGAAAGATTTCTTGTATTACATAATATGATATCAATTTAATTTTTAAAACCAACAATTTATACTGAATCAAATACATATTAATTTTTTTTTTCTAATGAGAAATCTTCCCATATTATGCATTAAAATTATCCCCCACCCCCACCCCCACCCCCTCAACGGGGTCACCCCACCAGAAAAAAGAGGAATAAAAAACAAAGAATAGTAAGGCATGATGAATAACAGTACATGCATAGGAAGAGAAAGTTTGTGTTGGGATCGCACTATGTTGGCCTTTTTATGATGTAAAAAATGGAGAAGATATATATATATATATATATGTATATATATGTGTGTTGATGATGATGATGGCACTCATGATGCTATCATGACGACACATTAAAGAAGCCTCCCTTTTTTATCTTCTACCATGTAAAAAGACTAGGAACCACTTTCTCCTATTTATATGAATAAAATTCAAACACATGCATGTTTTGAAAAATAAATTAAATAAAAAAAGTTGAATTGAGAATGCCATCATCAGCCATCATATTTGAATTAAATTGAATTGAATGCATACATACAACAAAAGTGATGATGGCATCGTCACTATGCATACATGAAAGCAAAGCATCCCATGCATGATGATTACGTATACGCACCCATACGTGCTCTCGAGTTTGCTTCTTAGTTCCCTTTATGTGTATGATGATGATGATGACTATGATGATGCAGGTTTTTATTTTGTTTGCGGGTGAGGGTAATATTTATTCAGCACCTACTTCTATGTCAATGTCTCCCGTTTTTATTAACGAAACAAGCTAATTATTATGATTAAAAATAAAAAAATTATGATGGATATTATATTGCATGACAATTATTAGTCGTTATTTTTTAAAGTGAGATGTATCATATATATATATGACTAGTCCAATTTTATCAAACCTAATTTAAATAAAAAAAAATCTCTACATTCAAACAAAAATAATAAACTAGAATAAAATAGATAAATTTTAAATTTATAAGAGTGGAACTCACAACAATACATATATATGATCTCATTCCACTTTTGGGAATCTTAAGAAGGAATTGTATGGTGGTAGAAAAATATCCCCATCATGAGAGAGAGAGAGAGAGAGATACAACTTTTGATGCTTTTATTCCAAGCTTAAGTCATTCCATGCACTCTGACCAAATCAAGAAGCCCATGCCTACTTCCCTATTTATTCATGCTCCTCTATATATATACAACTTCATCATTATATCAATTCCTACCTCTTTTTCTCAACCAATGTATATATATAAATTCTTCCTTAAAAATGGAAATATCATCATGTCTAAGTTGTTGGACCTCCATAAATATTTACTACACACCCAACCCAGCTAGTTATTGGAGCACACTCGATCTACTTTGTATATATACTATAAATTAAGAAAAATATATATATATAATAATTGATCAAAATTAATAAAATAATAACTATAAATATGTATAAATAAAAAATTATTGACAAAGCCAATTGGATGAAGGCTGGTTTATTTTATATATTTGAGAATATTTTAATCCATACACAATTATGCCAATAATGTTTTGTTACTCTGGAGATTTTTCTCTTAATATAAACTGAATAGTATAAATATAAACTACGTGGGTATGGACGCGTAGGTAGATGTTTGCACTTGGTTGCTATATGTATTAAACGATCATTACATTCCTGAAAAATTTTAGATTTATTAAATAGAATGCAACACTAAAAGAGATATGATTTTTGTTATGGTTAATTTATACGAAATTGTGACAAATATAAATTAATCATGATTATACAACGACTATTAAGTGGTGTTTTTGCAAATAAAGTGAAAACATTAGACGTAATGTTTTCCGATTCGACTTTTTGAGTCGGTTGATTTTCTGTTCAAAATCCATCTAAAATATAAAAAGGGTTGACCATCTGTCCCAAATTTCATCACAAAGTCCATCCCAAAAAGGTTATATGTAGCCAAAATTAATGGCAAATGTTCTGGTTACAACTATAATAAATGTTGATTAACACTCAACAATGGTCGAGAGTAATTTTTTTGCAATAATTTTTTTTGACCATAATAGATAATATTAATTAATCATAGTTTTAAAACCATAGTAAATCGTAATTTTGGGGGAAATATCAACTTTTTTCTAGTGTAAATTTACAGTCTTTATTGTATTCCCTCGTAAATGTTCTGAAATTTTCTCTGGTTTCCGTACGCTTAGACTTGATTTTGATACTGTAAATATTCGGTGATCATTTCATCAGAATTTTGAAATACAAACAATATATAGTGAGAAGCAATTTGTGAAATTCTGCGGAAATTTTGATAATGTAAAGATACTTCAAAAAATAATCTGAGTAGCTGGCATGATATCTTTTGTCAATTCTAAAAGTTGAGAGCAAATGAGTTAGGAAAAAGTAAAAATTAATATCAAATATTTATATCTAATAAATATTAATTATTATAAAAGTCGGCCATGCGATTCAAATCTACATTCTTATAATAACTCAGCTTCACTAATTAAATTAGGTCTCGTTACTAGTAAAATTGTAAAACAGACCATACCTTTAATACAAGATTAATTTTATAATTAACAAAACAAAACCAAAAAATTTACTACAACTTTATAAATAAGTTAAAACTACTTCATTTTTCCTAAAGGAATCCAAGATGTCTATCCTAGCTAGCATCCAGAGTTTGTGAACACATCATTTTAAAAATTCACTCAATATTAAATATTTCTTTTTATAAACTGTCAATACTTAATAAAATATTTTAAGAAACTTATAAGACTATCTAATCGCCCTCTTAATGGTCGATTGTGACAATACAGATATAATCTTCCGTCCTAAATAAAACAAAACATCTAAAAATCAATTAATTCTTATTTGATTACAAACATGAGAAAAGCAGGGGTGGCACTCCATGGACCCCTTGTGTATAATAAATTGTTCAATCCTATATCATGTGCTTCGGCCAGAGTCCAAGTATTTAACTATTATCATCAAAATCAAAATTTAATCACAAAGAAGACAACAAGTAAGTCAGGACAACTAAACGCTTTAATAAGGTTTCGACCCCATCATCATAGGTGTGATAACATTCGACTTTAATCAGTGAATGATAACATTGGACGGGTGAGAATTAATTTCCATTTGGGTGGAGACAAGGTAGCACAAAAATGAAGATTACATACATGTTCTCATGGCAATTAGCAGATAAATTTGTATCATAATTGAAAGTGGGGGTAGATGAGATTGGGATATAATTAAGGAATTATAGATATAAATAAATTATAATAGTAATTGAGTAAATAATAATTAAATGGGAATGAATTATAAAGAAAAGAAAGGGAGAGTTTGGGATGCATGATTGTGTTTCCTGATCACAACCCCAAGAATTGTTGAACAGAGCGACATTCCGTTTAACAGGCATGTGCCCCCCACCCTCCCTGCAACAACCTTCTACAGTTGACCCAACCCTCATTTCTCCCTCAACCTTAACACC
>NC_026152.1:13321561-13366297 GCF_000512975.1 Sesamum indicum
GCAGAATGTGGATGATTATGTCTGGGAAGTTTGTAGTATGCAAAGAAGGGTAGTTACATTTTTCTCCCCTTAAATATACTAATATAGATATAAAATCTCTCCAAATAATAATAAAAATAAACAGTATGGCGACATCTGGATTTTTAAAAAGAAGCTCATTATCTCTCACATAACAAAATGGCATTGCCCTTTTTTCAGAAATTGAGAGGACGGCACGCGTTTGTCATATTTTTTTTTTCAGAAGAGTTTTTTGTCTATTATATTTACATTTCGGGACCTGTTTCATTTAACCTAGCTAAAATCTTAATAAAATATATATAGGTTTCATTTGATTAATTAATAATTAGCCTTTGTAAGATATTGATGCAAGTGCATAATTTAAATTTTTATTATAATAAATTTCAAAATGTTTATTAAAAGAAATTTCAAAATGAAAAATATAACAAAATAAAATTAATATGGAATGTTCATTAATAAAAACTTAATAAGAGAGTTAATTGATTAAACAAACGGATATCTTGTGAATAAATAATATACATTTAACTATATTTTTATCAATAAATATTTTACTATTAAGATAGTTATTTTAGAGGTCTTATTCTTAATAAATAGTACAAATACACATTATATATATAATATGTGATTCAATATATCGTTTAATACATTTAAATTCATAGTCGATTGAAGACATTAATAATACAAATTAATGAACATGTTCAAATCAGCAAAAAAACAACAAATTATTATAAAAATAAATAAAAATAAACATACATCTGTATTCATAAAACTCGAAAATGCACAACCTTTTGATTACGAAACATTAACCTTATCAATTCAATAAAGTATCATTGGCCTTATATATACATATATATATATATATATATATATATATATTGTATGGGAGGCAGAGCGTGTCTTAAGTCTTGCATCTCCTTCTGAAAAGCTGATATCCCCATTTCCACCCCCATTAATTGTGGTCTCTCCCTATATATATACATATATATATATATTTAAATATTATATTTCTTTTTTAAGTTGTTGTTTGGTTGCGAACAATTAGTGACGTAATTATACATTTTATTTTTTCATAAAGTATGTTTTTATTTCGGGTCATCATAATTAGGGGTTAATACAAATACTTAATTAAGTCATTTTTATTTATTTATTTCAGCCGGCTGTAGAAAAAGTCTCTTCTTTTTAACAAAAATAATAATATAATATCGCAAGTACTAGCTAATTTGTTCTTTGGGTTCAAATATATGATATATACGGCCACATACATACACATTAGACATATACGGCCATACAAATACTATATATGATATAAAATTCTATAAAGACTTAGGATATATATGATAATATGGCATGAATGTAGTTGTTAATACACGTATATACGAGTATATACACGTACTACAAAAGATAGAGAATTTCAATTACCAAATATATATATATATATATGTTTTTGTCATAATATTTTTTTCAATAAATTTAAGGGTAAATTATGTTGACTCTCATGTGGTTATATCTAATTATACAAACACCCCATGCCCTTTTTAAAATAATAAGTACGACCTTGAGATGGTAATTGTAATTAACATTATACGAAATTTTACACAAATATCCTCCTGAAATATATCACACTAATACAGTTTCAGAGACATATTTATAATTTTATCAAAATAAAAAATATTTAAGTAATTAGACTTGACCTCGGAGGATGCGTATATAATTTATTCTAAATTTAATAATATCAAGCACATATTATGCAAAACTTTATCACTATTAATAAGTAAGGACGGAATAATTTGTATAAATATGACTACGTACTTGAAAACTATTGTGACAAGATTAGAACTGTTATTATTTAATAATTTAAAAATGGAAATTTTAACACTAAGTTATTTTTTATTTCAGTAAAATAATTTTAGTACCCTATAAACTCTCAAAATATTGTATATAAAAATATAGCTAAAAATTTATAAAATATTTAAATAAATTTATCCAAATGCTCTTGAAATACTAGTAGGGGAAAATTAAGAAAAGGAGAGATTCTTGTAGATGGTGGACAGATAGCCCAATTTGAGGGAGAGTAGGCGTGGAAATGAGTGACAATGTAATTATGTCATGCCATTGACTTGGCATCTACTTTTTATTTCATCCCATATGAAGATTATGCTGCGCAATTACTATTAACTATTATTTTTTTTATAATTAAGTTCAAACTATTATTTATAATTTTAATTATGTGAAATTATGATAAATATTCATTAAATCAAGAAAATAGAAAGGTGGGAGTCTCGTCTTTCGGTCTTTTCTTTTCTTTATTTTAAAATTTTTAATTTAGAATGTCTAACAAAAGACTGAGTAATTTTTTAAGTATATATGTTATTGAGCATAATTAATTTTAATTTTAATCAGAATCAAACTCGTCGTAAAACCAAACACATATATATATTCACAATTTTGGATTTCGTGTTCCCTTGATTTAATTATATATATATTAATATGTTTAATGGGGATTGAGGGTTTCAAAAAAGGTAGGACGTACATGCAATTAGTAATAAGCTATAGTTATAAATGACGACAAATTTATTGCAGCCTTAAAGCTTAGAACATTTGCAGAGAAAAGGTAAAAGAGAGGAGGAATTCCTAATTCCTAGCATCCAATGCCTCTAAAAGAAGCTAAAAAGGACCTTTTTGTGATATCTCAAAAAGGGAGTATGTCTATTGTAATTTCGGTTCTTGCAACATATATATGCTCTAAAGTTGTAAACCCTTCATTACAAAACATCTTGGGAACGTACATGTGATCTGTCTTATAATTTAATAAAGTCAAGAAAGAAAATGTAATAAAACCAAACTCTCTCTCTATATATACATATTACTTTTGGCCCATCTAGCTAACACATATTTAATTATACACATATGGTTAATACAAATTAAACACATATGTATATAAAAGAAAAGAAATATTCAAATTCAGTCAAATTCAATCATCATACATATATAATAATTGTTGTTTCATACAATACTGTATTTATCGTGTAATTACTTATTTACTCTTTTTAATTATTCACGCTATCAAAAATTGGATTATATTTCATGAGGTAAATGACTACAATTTAAATCATAGCAAATTAATACTATCTAACACGGTCAAATAAAAACAATACCATAAAACTCAAGTTTTCAACACCATTAATCCACATCTGCCATAGTTTTTACATACGGCTAATGTTTTGACTTTGAGTTTGTAGAAACAACGACTGATAGTTGTATTGCAATCGTAGTAATTAGTTAATTAGTATTTGTTATAATTTCTTACTTTTGATCATAATAATTAACTATAATAGAAAGTTACGTTCGTCATTGATTTCATAATAAATATATTTTACTCGTCATATAATTACATATTTTCCTAATTCGGTCAAATTCAAATTAAATCAACATTTCCCAAATATGTATATAGTATTCTCATGACATTATTATTATTATTATTATCATTATTTATTTATGTACATAAAATATAAAATAATAACATGTAACTGACTGACCACCATCTATCTACCACCCCCTGGGCTGCAACTATTTCATTACCCCCCCACCCCCTTACCCCTACTCCCACCCCCTACCCCCCACAAGCTTCCAAACAAAGAGAATTAATGGAAAGTGAGATTTGTAAGGTTCATTCTCTACCCATATTTTTCCACTGATTTTCTCCACCATAAATTATTAATACCACTACATATATACTTATCTGGTCAATGGGTATCTATATCCTTGTTGTTGTTCTTGATTCCCTAGTACCATGTAAGACATGTTCATGGCATCAACAGATCTCAAGAACCTGCTGAAAACCCCATTTCTTTCTATTCATGGCTCGCCCTGAGATCAACAACATCAAATCTCATCTGCTCGGGGTTCTGGGCTTTCCGGGGTGCTCGAGATGACCATGTTTTCGGCTGAGAACCGGCGGGTTTACGGGGGGGGGGGGTCCTTATAAGCAATAATAATCTAAGCAATACCACTCAAAAATTGAGGATGTTGGATCATAGAATATTCATCTTGACAAGAAATTATAGACATGATAAAATATGCATCACAAGCACTAAGGGCTATAGCTCAGTTGGTAGGGAGTCGAGCTCCAAGGATGTGGCGGATATCGGTGCAGCGGAGGACGAGAAGGACGTCGGGTGGCTACAGCTGAGCATCGGTGGTGGCGGCCACGAATTAAAGCAAGATCTCATGAGCGATCAAACGTCACTGAAAAATGACAACGGGTCAAGTCTGGTGGAGCTTGAACTCATGCCTACTAGTAGTAGTCATTCGCAAATGATAAGGCCATTAGGCCCTATGCCCGAATTTCGAGCCCCGAGGCCAGTAATGAATTTCGCAGGGTTTAGTCCATCATACTTCTTGCAACAACAACATCATCAAGGGAGTAGTAGTTCCCATTACTTCCCCCCACATCAAGAAATTAACTGGGCATTTAGGCCTATCCCGATTAGTATAGCCGCAGCAGCGTCTTCGTCTTCGTCTTCATCCTCGTTTTCATCTCCGTCTCCTCTAATGGCGGCGGCCCCATCGGCCTCTTATTTCGCACGGCCGTTTCAACTCTATGCTGGGGTGGATATGGCGCCCGTGGGGCCACCCGGCGTGGATTTCAGAGTCGTTCAACCTCCTAGGAGGCCGCATTCCGGCGTATGGTTCATGCTCCAAGCATCACAAAATCAGTAAGTAATATTAGCATAGATTGATATATGAATATATCATCAAAATTACCAAAAAAAAAAAAAAACAAGTAACCATTTTATACGTTCTTGGATTTTAATTTGGTAAAATGGAGCACTTGATTACTCTTTTTCTTTCTTTTTCGGGTTTTCTGTCCCTACCCTGGGAGCTTAATTTTCTGACGACATAATCATGTGTAACGGGTTCGATTTCGTTTTTGGGTTGCAGAGAAAAAGAACCATTTTTGCCGCAGATATCCAAGAGCTACTTGAGAATCAAGTAATTTAATCACTTTCTTCTTTCTCAATTTTCACAAAAATTACTTCATTTGAACAATTTCATTCAAAAAAACATCATATTTTAGTTTTCCTTGTTTTCTTGCCATCAAACTAGGTAAGCATTTAGTCTAACATGATCTCCAAATTTTCCTTGTCCCCTTTTTTTTTTTTTTTTAAATTTAAAAAAAATATTTAGGGACGGGAGGATGACAATACGACTGGTTATAAAGTACTTGGTTAACAAGCTTAGGCTGGAAAACGAATCAGAGGTACGAAAACGCATCCCATTTTATCTCATT
Source organism: Sesamum indicum (assembly GCF_000512975.1). Classification (NCBI taxonomy): domain Eukaryota; kingdom Viridiplantae; phylum Streptophyta; class Magnoliopsida; order Lamiales; family Pedaliaceae; genus Sesamum; species Sesamum indicum. The sequence goes on from NC_026152.1 coordinate 13,326,870, forward strand.
TTTTTATGCGATTTGAAATGCTAGATCATAATGAGTTAATATTCAATACTTGCTTTGTGTTTGTGCAAAACGATGTTGTCTTAACATAAATAAAGCAAATATATTTGAACTATGTATAAATGAATCCCATTTTTGGAGAAATGGGGTTGGTGTGAGGAACATGATGTGAACAGCAGAACCATAAGGCATTTATGTTCTAAGTATTATAAAAGAGAGAACACAGGCATTATAAGATTATAACATCATAAGTAGGTACGATGTATATTTTTCTAGGTAGACATCTAATTAGGTCTCTTTCTTGTGATTCCATTAATTAGCTCAATCCCTTCAATTTATCATAAGGGTTTTTATCTGATTTGAGTTAGTCAATTGTTAATATTCCCCTTAACGACGAAGTCTGCAGTTAGTTATCAGCCCAAGGAAAGGATTTAAGGTTTAGGGTTGAAGTGACGAAACGTAGAAGAAAACTACGTGCCACCTTATATATATATATATATATATATATATTTAAATCAGATACGTATGAGGTTATTTATACATGTTTATTATGAAAATTAAAGTATAGTTGTACATATATGAGTATAGTATAAAGAGTGGGAGTCGATTACGATTAATTAACGTCCTCATAGTCTTACGATTTTGTGGTGAAAGGAAGAGCTTAATTAAGCGATGAAATTAATTGATGAGGAACTGTAGTTAAAAATATAATTATTTGGCCTTCACCTCCCATAAAAGAAAAAAAAGTCAGAGGTTTATATATATTAGTTACTAATTATGCTTATAATAGCATGAGACTTTCAGCTTTTTTTATTTTTTTTTTGGCTGCATTATTAAGGAAGCTCTAACACATAGCAGAAGATATTAATATATATTACATACTTATATATATATTTATATTATTCGATTTCCGTTTATAAATATAATAATTATGAAAAAATATGTAGTATATATTTTGTTGAGAACATATTAATTGTATATTTTATTATTTATGTATAGTCTTCAGATGTAATTTTTAATGTTTTAACTAGGTTGTTCATATTCTTAGTAGCAGCTGTCTGATATATTAAAAATACGTGGAGTATAATCTAAAAAAAGTTATCTAAATAAAAATACAAAAGTTAAAGAAAAATAGTAGTACGTGTCTTTCGAAGATTGGAAGTTTTAACTCATGCATAAATCGACAATGATTATCTATGTACAAACAAATTTATACATGTTATTATTTAGAATTAATGGTTTCGTGCATGTATATATATATATATATATATGCAAAATGTAGAAGGAGGTTCTTTAAAGTTTTCATGGTTTCTGACTGAGGATTTTTTGTGTAATGAGTGGGTTTTTGTGTGCAAACATGCATTTATATAGGGTAAGCTTTGTATATATACTATCTTTTTAAAAATAAACTTGATTTTTTTATGTATATATGTTTTAAAATTAACACTATATATATTATAAGCTATTCAATTATATTTGATTTTGAAATAATAAAATTTAATTTAGTCAATCGACAGCCCCAGCTTGAATTTTTATCTCCCATACTAAGTGAAGAGCCAATTTGAAATTTCCAACTAATTTAGTTTATCGATAAATGAGAGATTGAGATTTCAAATGGTCCAATCCTAACATAGTATAGCTAAAGCATTCCAATTACTTAATTATCAAGAAAAATTGTTATCCAGATCAGGTTAGTATTACTCATATTTATTATGTGATTGGTCATTTTTCTTTTAACTGTACACCAATTACATATCAAATATTGTATTACATTGTTTTTGTAATTAATTGATTTAAATCCGAACAGACTTAATCCGAATAAATATTTTAGCTAATTATGAATTAATTAACTAGCTCGGTCAACCCTTGCTATGATTAGGATGCATATAACTCTCCAATTCCTTAAAAACAAATCATCATAATTTCCCATCTTAAAGTAAGGGAATGAGATTAAGAAAACATATTAGAACAGCTGCATACCAACTCTAAAATTCTCCGACCATAATTTTAAAATGACAAACACTGTTATACGTGCCTCTCTTAAATACATTACGTACAGAGATTGAAATATTTAATTAAATACGACGATGTTTGACATTTCTGTTATAGAATTATTCAACGTAATTTGGAATATATGACACTCAACATTCATTCTCATGCATTAATTAATTTTGTTCCTCATCAATTAAGTCAATGTGATTATAAAATTAAATTAAATTGTGTGTAATTAATACTCATAATTAAAATTAAATTAATTGATATATATATATATAGGGGAATGTATAGCATATATATACATGTGATAGCTGACTTAAGCAATTATATATATGTGTGTGTGAGTATGGAAAAGAAGAAATAATATCCATTTTAGGGGAAGTCTGTCATCACTTTTATAATTTAAGACATGGGAATGGCATGCAACTTAGTGGCCAATCATTGAGATTATAAGTGGGTTGGGATATATATAAATAATAATACACCACATTTTGGAATATTCTGCATGTAAATCAAGATTATTAATTATTATCAAGATTAATCTCTCTCTCTCTCTCTCTCTCTCTCTCTCTCTCTCTCTCTCTCTCTCAAGAACACACACACACAGAAATCAACTATGATTGAAAAGATGAAAAAGAAAGAAATCTTGGGATGATTTGGTATGATGAGATCAAACGACTTTTTTTTTTTTTTTATGGCTTAATATCTTTGTTAGTTTTCATACCATATATATAATGATTGATTATTTACTGATCATCACAATACGTGACAAGCATTGATGATCATCAGTCCCCATGGGGCAATCATCAATCCTCCAGAAATTAAAACCCCTGTTTCATCTTTTCTATACTTTCATTACATGCATTGACTTTCAAATTCCAACCCTCCCCGTAAAAAAAAAGAAAAATCATTCATAATTAGATATTCAAATTGAGGGTTATAAATAATCGACTCAAAATTGTAAATTATCTGAAATAATAAAAATAAAAAATAAATGAATTAAAGCCCATAAATATTTGAAAAATAATAATAAGACGTGGAGGTGAAAAAGAAATAAATATTGTGTGATTTCGATCGTCATGCTGTCGATGGTTTCAACTAAGCTAATGTAGGCCCTTAATTGTCTTTTCCTTCCCCTACAAATATTGTGCTTAAAAAAAGAGCCATCGAATGTCTTAAGTGCTGCACTTCACTTCCTTTTCTAATATTCATGATCATCACCCTTCAATTATTTTAATTACCTCTACGTATATATATATATATATATATATGGCTTTTATTCTTTTAAAAATAATATTTAAGATGTGAGATATATATTTGATGTTATATATATGACTTTGATTTTTTAATATATGATATATATATATATGTCTCGCGTATCAGCACTTGTGTATTTTATTTAATTATTTTATATTTACGGGGTCTATATATGTTTGGAAAATATAAAATAAATGGAAGATATAATAATGATAATGAGCATAGTAGTCATGAAGACGACTAATACTTTATACATATGATATGATTTATTAGACAGAGATAGAGACAGATTGATGTGTGTATATATATATATATATATATAGAGAGAGAGAGAGAGAGAGAGAGAGAGAGAGATGAGAGAGATGAGAATGTATGTTTTACGTTGGAGGAAAGCAATGCATGATAGGTAATGCATAGCAGAATCATTTCGTGTTGTTGACAAGAAACAAACAAGAAAGCGTGATGATAAGGATTGGTATCACCACATCATCCATATTTATTTATTACTTAGAGATGGATGATACACGATAATTAAAATTCATCAAGGAAATCGAATATACACACACATATATATATATATATATCCGGTGAGAATTAATAAGTTGCTAAAAAAAATTGTAAGTTAACTAGTAGGAATTATTTATAGTTTTTTACTGTAAAAATTGGTAGTTAAGGAATTATTTATAGTTTTTTTACTCAAATCAATTTAATTTAAGTAATTTAAAATTATTAAACTGATAAGCATTTATTTTAAATGATCACAGACAACCCTTTCCTTTATAAAGAATTGACAAGGATGAATTGGCAAGTCCAAATCCCCTTTTCTCTATTTTTAAATACGATGTGCGTACATACATATATACCTGTATATATATATGTATGTATGTATGTATGTATAGAATAATACACGTAGGGGTTCTTGAGACAAGAAAGCAACGTGAAGGAGACTTGCATGTAAGATGAGTGTATGTATGGCAATATTGTACACATACTATATACAAGTTAGGTAAACTATTACAATTAAAATAGGACGAAACCAATGGAAAAGTGCCGATTGCTCGCCGGGCTTTCTGCATCCGTCAACTTTTTTATTTCTATAAAATTCTTGTTTTTCTTATCTAAGACTTTAATTAATTATTAATTTTTTTCGAAAAAAAAGTAGAATTATACTCAAGATGAACATCAAATGTGTTTACATAATATACGGAGCTGCATGTACATACATACATATACGTATATATATATGTATAGAATTATACTCATAAGGATGAACATATATATATATATATGTGATACGTAGCTAAATATATTTTCTTGAAAAATATTTTTTTTCTAACTTGAATATTACAAACGAAAATTTACTATTGTTACAATTTTATTGGCTATGAACTAAAATCATAGTAAATAATTATTATTAACTGTTGCAAAGGTTAGATGTCCACTATGAAAATTATTTTTGTCATGATTTCACTCATAATAAATGTCTTAGTCACATTAGCAAAAATTACGGCCAACAACGGTCGTAAACTATTTATTCAGCTATTTATTATTAATCATAGTTAAATGCTAAATTTTTTTAATGTATGCATCTATAGTACGGAATATAAAATAAAATATTTGAGATAATATAATAAGAACAACAATAATACATAAAGATGGTATTGCAACATCAAATAAAAATGAAGTCTAAAGTATAATGATTTAGGCTTAGGAGCAAAGTTTGAATGGGTCCCTTTTGAAATGATTAAAGTGTAGAGAAGTTGTGTATCGTGGGTAGGTTTTGAATGGCGATAGGATTCATCTCTAAATAAATATTATATGTATATATATATATATATATATATATATATATCTGTGTGTGTGTTTATTGCTTTATGAATACGTGCGTGGAAGAAAAGTGAGAAGAATGCAAAAAAGGGTTTACTTTTAAGATAGAGAAACAAATCCCTTTTTTCTTTTTTTCTTGTAAAGGAGATGTTAACATTTTATTATATATAAAATATATGTGTGGGGGTATAAGTGATGAGAATATATGTGACAAAGCATGACTTCATTCATCATATTAATTAAAACTTTTTTTCATCCTAATATATATATATATTTATTTATATAATTGGGAAGGAGTTTTTTTTTTTTAAGGTTTACATGAATAATTAAATTAATTCATTATTTTTCATTATGCATTTTTATTTATTTGAAAGTTTTTCGCCATAAAAAATATGCATTTTTATTTTGGCTGATTACAATGGTTAAAAATAAAAAAATTATGATCTGTAATCACTATAACTACATCTACGCAAAAGCTATTTAGTCGTTGTTTCAACAGATGAGACCAAAATTTTAGTTGTGGCTTAAACCATGATAAAATGCTCTGACCATGGTCGAGAACTATGGTTTACTAAATAATCTGGTCACAATTATGATTATATATGACAAATATTGATTAATTATGATCAAAATTTAAATTTTCATATCAATGTATCTAATTGTAATCTATATATGTGATTGTTGATCAAATGTGACTTGACACCTCGACTAAAATTAGAACAACATATGATTAAATTTAATTATTTTTTATCAATTATATATATACACCTACTGCTAGTTAATTAATTGATTAATGTGGATGTATATATATGTATTTTTTTTTTTCAGATTGAGATAAGATGCAAAGGGCAAAGGCTTCTACCTTTCTTGACATTGCAGCATGTAAGAGATAACATATGGAGTAATAATCCAAGGGATTTCATCACTTTGCTTCCCAATTCCTCCACTACCCATCACATTATGGTGCTTCACTATGGTAGAATTAATGCTTCTAATTAATATATTTTCCTCCCTACCCCCACCATAATTTAACCTTTTTTTTTAATTTCTTCACTTAATTTTTAATTTATGAAAAAATTCCATCTGTGTCGTTTTTATTTCGTGCTTTTGTTTTTTTAATTATTTTTTTATTTTTAATTTTTGCTCCAATACTTATGTGAATTAGTTAAATTTCTCTAATCATGAAGAGTAGTTTGAAGAACTGAACCCCATAAATGTAAAAGGTATTGGGAAGCATATGGCCTGTACTTTTATTCAATCTTTTTAATTACCCAATTGCTTAGATTTTTTTTTTCTGATTATTTAATTCATCACTATATCTTTTTATAATTTTTGCTAGTTCTCATTTTTTTTGTCCCTAGTTTCTTTTGTTGCATGCAACATGCAGGTGAGAGTGCGAGTTTTATATGCGTCGAGTGTGAAAATAATAAGCCAAAATACAATTAGTTTTTCAAAATTCGTTATAATTATTAATATTCTCTTGTTATTTATGAAATTATCAATATGCACTAATATTTGATGAAAATGTGTTGTTGACTGACTGTTAAGATTAAAGAGTATTAATTCTTCAATCAACAAGAAAATATTTATAATTATGTCAAATTTCGAAAGAACTTGCGCGTATTTAGTGTAAATAATATAAATCACGTGTTATCAATGTGATGTAGGTCGTTGCCAATCTTATGTCTCGATGTTGCAACTTGCAAGTTTTTGTTTCTCCAGAAAAAAGAAGAAGAATTAAACGGGTGGGGTCGTGTACTGTTAGATTAGCACATATTAGTGCCACCAGGATTGGTGCAACGATTCAAAACTCGTGGGGGTTATCGAATAAGTTGCCGAATCCTCCTAAATCATAAATGGGTAGTAGATGGTTCGATCTAACGATTCACAATTCACATGAATATATATAGTCCAATTCACAATTCATGTGGGTATGCACGCCCCTCTTGGACCGTAAATGGGTCGTGAACCGTTAGAACAGCACACAATCCACTTATTCACAATCTTGTAGGTAGAAACCACAGTGGTGGCATCGAGTGAGGGGGTGACACTGAGTTTTTGTTAACGCTGACAGGTTTCTCTTCAGAAACCCCATCGTACCCTGACACCTTGAGAAGCTCACAACAGCCCAAACACCATCGGGCAGGCTGGTTGATCAAACAATCGTTAAATGATCATAGCAAGTCTTGCCTCTTATATGCAGTGGGACCACCGACGACAAGCAGTTTTTGGACAAACAATAGAAATGCCCCTGAATAATTTTTCTGGGTGGAGATGGGGTTCAAGAACAATGCATAAACACTTGGGAGTAAATGGTCTCACCTGCTATAAAAACGTGCAAAGACCGTCTTGTCAATCTCGCCCAAGTACCTTCTATTCATGTAAAAAATTACATTGAAATTTAACACCATGCAGGTATTATTAATCCAACTAGTAGGACATTGTAGGTCTCACAAGATACAGAGAACAGATACATTTGAAGTTTGATATGAAGAGCAAGTTAGAAGTGTTTGAAAATTATGTTAATAAATCGACATTTGAATACTAAGTTCCTAAACCTGTACAGAATGAACTCAGATTACAAGTAACTAGGCAAATAGATGTATGCAGGACATACAAAGACCTCCTCGTCAGAGGGAATACATGAACGCAAACTTGGGTAAAGAAAACAAAATAATTCATCGCTGGGCACAATCGACATGCATGCAGATAAATCTGCCTCTACGTTATAATGTGTGTGGGTACATTTAAATGAGAAGGGGGCTCGGAAGTGAAAGATAGCAACTAGTGCAAGACTACGTAACAATGCTATTTTTCATGAACGCACTTATTTGATGCACCTAAATCTGAATAAACCTACTTGATTCCAGAAATGTTGAGCTGATCATCAGCAAGCAACTTAGGAAAAGAAATATAGCGGACCAGTGGAGTAAACGAAGCAAAAGATTATTCAACCTGTAATCATGAAAAGCTATTTCCAATCACTAGTTTCATCTGCCAGGCAAAAGTAAGAAGGAAAAGCTTTTCTTGGATAGTTTAGAATCAATAAGGTAAAAACTTTATCAGACTAAATGAAAATGAAACGTTCAGTTTCCATCCTTCTACATTTGTTTACTAAGTGAATAAGTGAAATGTAATTTTTTCCTCAAATCCTTCTCATTCCATTTTTTCCCTCAAATAATGAAACTGACTGCTTTTCGAGGAATCTATTAACAAGGAAGGGGAGACAAAAGGAACAACTCGTTGCTCCACAAGTGCTTTTAGGACCACACCCCCTTTTTCCTTTAGTCTCTTCAACATTTACCACAAGCAGGAAGTGGTCTAAAATATTAGGTATTATACTGAAAACGCATTGTTCATCGCTTAAAATAGCATGTACGAGTAAATGGGATCTTTAATGTATTAATCAGGCAAAGACCTTAAAAATCTAAATTGAATATGAAATATACAACTAACTAGTCTTTTATATGGTAGCTTCACAGTTCCACTAAATAGAAACAACTATTAGATTCTTCTAATAGAACATTTGTTTATAGAGGTAACATCTGCTAATCTCGGAGATTACAAATTTTTCCCTGAAAAGGCACCCAATATGATAATAAAGAGAATGTTCTTATGAAGCTGAATATCAATTGCAGAACATAGGAATAAACAACAGAATCACAAAGTAGTTTAGTCCTTGATGAGTGTTCAGTTGGCATTCTCAAAACTATACGTGTTTCTCAACCAACTCTAGTAACAGAAGGCCATCAAACTCCACAATTAACTGCTGCTTAGACTTAATATAGGCTATGTCAACAAAGGATCACAGACAAGAAACACAAGGTATCAAAAAGATATACATGAGAGAATGAAGGTCTCTTTGTATGATTTTGCCAAAAAATTGGCATACACAGGTTTATATACAGATTGTTTAGCCAGGACCAGCAACAGTTACAACATCTGAGGTGATGTAGATGTATCCCCACAATCTATTGTTGTCAGAGTTCATACCTTGAAGCTGTAGATTCACTAGCACTGTCTATATAAAGAAGAGAATAGAATAAAGGATAGAAAGTTTCCATCTAACATGTCATAAATACTCAAATCAGTTTTCTTTCCCTGCCTCTTCCCCTGCTTTGTGTTTTGTCATGCCATTAATTTCACACCATCCAATCTATCTTTCACCACTCCTCGCAACCACCAAAGACGATATCAATAATAAATGCAACTTAACATTCAGAAGCATGTTCCAGAGAAGCGCTCCAGTGCCATAAGGTGTAGAGAATCTTTTGCCCTCACAGACAAGCGTAAACTAGGACATGAATTTCATCATATGTTCTACTTCTATAGTAAAGACAAAAGATATCATTTCTCACTTGGCTGTGTTATAAAGTCACCAATGTATATCACCATAAGAAGTTTGGGTTGGGTTAAATACAACATAATAAGCTTCAGCTCCTATAGAAATTTTCTTCCAGCATCAGAAGATTCAGAACTTTACCGAGTCTGAACTAATCCCACTCGCCTAAGCAAAATGAAGTACCAAATGCAATAATAACTGAAATCAAAGTTTATATTTTTGGATGCATTTCATTAATGTCGTATCTTCATATAAATAATTAATAAGAAAAGAACTTTGATAAAATTTTATCCTTATCATTCATGACTTAGGGCATTTATCTGGAACGATGTTTTAACCACAGATATGTACATATCACTGCCTAAATCATTTGATTTCTGCAACAATTACATTATGTATAACCATATGGCAGGTTCCACATCGAGAAGTTTGAAAGAAAGCTCAAACAATTGTGACCTTCAAACTCAAAGCAATTGGCAACTCTAACCATGACTCTCAACATCAAATTCTTATCAACCAATTTGCACTTCAACAAGTATTTTTCAGATTCTACAGCATTTGTCAGCCATATGATATACTGAGCAAAATATTTAAGAGAAATAATAGGATCTAATCCTAACTCACATCACTAAGCAAACTTCTTGAAATATAAAATGCACAAAACTAATGATTTATCAGTTGAAGCAAACTATGACAGGCCCGCACAATGAATTAAGTTGGATAACAACAACTGTACACACAGTTTGATTGAGTATCACAGCATAGAAGCTAAAAGTAATTTATTAAATAGAGTAATAAAAATCCTAACTCACTTAACCCACGTTACAGTAGAAATCAAACAGTACAGCAGTGACTATATTCAAGTTAAAATTTTATTTTATAAGTCTCGCTTTGCTAACTTATGAACCTCCAGTTCGGCTACAGTAGAAAGTCAAATCATCTACCCTTTCAATTGATGGTTTACACCGATACTTTGATACTATCAAACTATCAAACTATCAAAAGCTTCGAATAGTTTCAGAAGTTAATTGACTGAATATCAGATATTGCATTGGAGAAAATGGTCACAGGGGCTGGTCAAGAGTAGCAGCTGAACATCTATTTCAGAATGAAGGGGCATTAAAGTTGAGGAGAAGTAACTTGAGACCTAAAATCATCAATCAAGATAAGAAAAGCATTCATAATTAGTATCAGAATGTACAAGCAAGCTACAATATATTTATACACAGTTTAATAAAAAAAGACTAGAAGTTGCAACTTTTATTAACTCATTAGCTTCCATAATATCAAAAACTTAATTTAAATGCCTCAAGGATTTATACTCTAACCAAGTCTATTTCTTTGTTTCCCATCTTTTGTACATTAACAGTTATATTTCACAACAACTAAGACAGCATCAAAGCCAAAATAAAGAAGCGCAAATTGCAAAACTAAGTTACCACAACAAAATTATATCATTATTACTTAAGTTGCTAAGCTGAGGAGACAAAAGGGCAAACTACTAAACCAACTCATACAACACATAACAACTCACGAAAACCCTTTCCGCAGCTTGAGAATGGCCGAATACATTTTCCTCCGCGAACCAACTGCATTGATTCCCATGTCCTTAAGGTCCTCCAACGTTAGCATTGGTAAAACTTCATCGTCCACCTCATGTATCTCGAAGACGGGGGCGTATCTCACCAACCCCAATCCAATTAACCACTCTCTCACCCCGACATTCCCTTCATTATGCTTCTCCGGCGAATTAACCTCATTATGATGCACTCCATTGCTTTCGGAAGCCCGGGCTCGACTTGCCCTTCTCTGTTGATCCCAAAACTGTAAACCCATGTTCTCTACAGAATTAATTGGGCTTCGCTGCTCTTTTAGCAAAGGGCTCTCAGAACCGTCAGCGTCGAACTCCCGGAAAACTTCATTATTATTCTCATTTTCTTCCGGTGAAAAATTTGTGCTCTCAATTAATCCTGCTCCTCCACCGCCACCTCCATTATTAACGGCGGTCGAGTCAAATTTATTCCAATTGGTGCGAGCCCTTTTTGTGGGCTTCTTGATTTTCGGCTTCCGGTGAGTGAAATCCACATAATTCTCAGAGAGCTCAACGGAATCTTGGAAATTGGAGTCGCCTCCGCCCCCGCCTCCGCCTCCTCCGTTGACAAGGTTGGTCAGGGGGCGTGTTTTGGAGGTTTTAGCAGCAAAAGACGGGTCTTTGTGAAAGCGCCACGTTTTGTTGGGCCTTCGCTGGTGAGCTTCATACGGTGGGTCGCCTCCGATCTCCCCGAGGCGGACGCTGGGGCGGCGCTGTCGTTTAGGGGGGTTAGTGGCGGCGGTGGTGGTGGGTGCGGGGTGGTCGAGGGGGGGTGGGTCCGGAGTGGGGGCGGTGGTAGTGGCGGTGGGTGGTGGGATGGTGGAGATTTGGGAGTCCGGCGGCTGATGCTCTGTTGCCATGTGTTAGTGTGTGTGGTGTGAGAGAGTGAGTGAGAGAGAGAGAGAGGGAGAGAGTGTGGAGTAAGTATAATTCAGTGAGCGTGAGATAAGGAGAAGCGGAGAGGGGATGTGGTGGGAGCGGGTATAGGGATTGTTAATGGGGTTGCGACTACATTTGGATTGGGCTTCTTCCATGGGCCTACCCTTATACTTTCAACACACACACACACATATGTATATATTTATATATATATATATATATATAAGGGTGAATTTAGCGTAATTTTTGGATTTGGATAATTAATATTATAAAGAAATATATTATCATTTAATTAATTTTATAGAACTAAAATTTTTGTAGGAGCTCCAAATTTTAACTTGTACATAGCGCAGATTATTGTTTTGTGCAATCCTAAAAATGATTATATTTGAAATTATCAAATACTTTCGATACGAAGATCGACCAAAAATAATTCCAGATAACGGTACAAGTTGTCAGTCTTCCTTTGGTTTTATTTCCATATGTCCATTTTTTATTTTCGTACTATTTCAAATTGTTCAGTTGGACATTTTTTGTGAAGAATGAACAATAAACTTTAAAATTTCATGTGTTACGTTTTTACACACATAATCGTAAAATATTACTTTCTTTTGTACAAATAAAAAAAAAAAGAAACTATCAAAAAACATCATAATCCAAATAATTTTCATTTAATCACATCTTTACATATGAAAAACATATCAAGTCAGACATATTTTCATTTTTTCGTCCAAAATTCACTTGAAAATGCTAAAAATGAAAACAAAATTAAAATAAGCTTTTGAAAGTTGCAGTCATCGGCCCAAACTCAACCTAATACGAACAAAATGAATTCGTTCATAATACTTGTCTAGTGAAATTATGTTATTAAGCAATAAAATTTTATTCCAAAAATCACCAGATCCGGACAGTATGCCCTCTATACTTTTTTGAAAAATTTTGGAATCTTGTTGACGGGGATGTGTGCTTTGTATCCTTAATGAGAAATCTTTGTTACACTAGCTCAATTTCACACACTGTACTTATACTTAAGTGCAAGGAAACGAAAATTGTAGCTCAATTTCGCCCCATTAGTCTTTACAATGTCACTATGCGCATTATGTGTTACTAATTGACTCAATCATATCCTTAATCATGCAATTTTTCCATCTCAATATGCTTTTATTTTAGGTTGATTAATTACAGATAATATACTAGTGGCATTTGCTATTAACCATCATATAAAAAACATGATTCATGGTAAGGATGGTTATTTAGTTCTCAAATTAGATATAAAGCCTATGATCCGGTGGAATAGAGGTGTCTTAGATGTTCTGATGAGGATAGGAAAGAGCTGTGAGTTTGTGAGATTTATAATGACTCTTGTCACATTGGTTTCTTACTTGTTATTGCTTCATGGCATTCAGTTTGGTTACTGCACACCCAAGAGGGGGCTTCGTCGAGACGACCCCTATCCCGTACCTTTTTCTTATTTGTTATAGAAGTGTTTTACTCGATACTGCAGACTGCTGAAAATCATATCAATATCACGAGTATATTCTTATCAATGATCTCATAAGTTATAAAAACTATCACTTTAGTCATTTTGTCAAATTGAAAAGATACGTATTAAGCACATGGATTAAGGCCACGTGCCTAGCACGTATATTTTTGATCAAAATGCTTACAGAATTTGACGAAAAGACTAAAAGTATGATTTTTTGCAATTTATGGGACTATTAATGGGAATCTTTTAATTAATAGGACGAAAAGTATATTGACCCTAAAACATGAGACGAAGAAACCAACTTACACTATAAAAACAATATGATTTTTTTTTACACTATAAATCACTACAATTTAAAAATCATGATAAATCAATATTGACACACTCACAATGAAACAAAATCAATACGGATGCTGAAATATTAACCATGGCTAATATTTGTCATGATTTTACCTATGGCTAGAACATTTGATGTAGTTTTTAATTTTAGTTAATATTTTAACTTCGATTGTAGAAACGACAGCTGTCATTACATAGCTATAACTAATTAGTATTTACCATAATTTTCTACTTTTAGATTGTGGTAATTAATCATTCAAACTCAAAAGAAAATAAAATGCATGTATTGATCATGAATATATGCTATCGTTCATAAGCATTCCATTATACATTATTGTCACACCATATGAAATGGGATTTTTATTTTACATATGTGGTAAATCTTTATGATTTTATTTTAATAACCTTTTAATCATACTCAAATATAAATAATTAATGTGGAATTAGGAGCAACTGAGAGCTGGAAGGAGTTGCTGAACAAGAATCTGTGAGATCCGAGAGTTGGTCTCTTGGGTCAAATGTATTCCATCCCAATGTATATATTTACTTGGATCAGAGCAAACCGGCACCCCCAAGGATCCACAAAACCGTCTTCTGTTGTAATTATAAGTACCTCCGATTCCGCAACAAGTCTTCAATAATGTATTGTTAACAAAACCTACAAGAATCACATGTTAATTTTTTGTAATTTTATCCCATTATTTTTTAACTCGTCATATTGCATTTCATAACTCCAAAAAATTTATAATTTTAGTCCCAAACAACATTGTATCCGTCATAAATTTAATGAAATTGAGATTTGGAACTAAAATTATAGTTTTTTTAAAATGACCAAAAAGTGCACATAATTAAGTTGGTCAAGTGCATGCCACGTGCACTTTTCCTATCATTTTTAACAAATTCTAATAATTTTAATCTTTCATGTACAAAATTTTTACAATTACAGGACTAAAATTGCCACCTCCATACTTTGAAGACTAAAAGGAAGTATTATTTTATTGCCTGCATTGCAAATATATATCCCTTTTAGATTGTTCAGCTTTAAATTAAAAGATAACTCAAAAGAAATTAAATATCAGGAAAAATTACAATGACCTCCCATAAGATTTGGCATAATTACGAATACCGCGTTGTTGTTTGAAAAATTATAAAGATCCCCTGATGTTTGATGAAATTATGTTACCCTTGAATAGAGGTATGACATCGTCAACTTTGCCCTTACTGTATTTTTTATTTTTTTTTAAAATAAAAAATTTATAAAAAATCGAATGGAATGGATGAAAAATTTAAAAAATTAGAAAAAGTTTATCAACTTAGTCCATAAAAAAATTAAAAAATAAATTAAATTATAATTTTTTTTATCACAAGGATATTTTTCTGATTGTATGCATTCCAGAATAGCTAGTATGTTACTTAAAAACAAGAAGAAGAAGAAGAAGAAGCACTCACTAGGAAGTGAAGTCCGAAGAACTGTTTTAACAGTGGTGAAGTAATCGGCGAAGAGGATGGTGACATTAGGGAATTCTAGTTTGAGGGAGTCCAAAGATGTCCGAAGATGATTGTTTTTGAACAAAACAAGATTGTTCACACTCTTCAAACACCCAAGATCATCGTACGCTGTCGGATCATTGCTTGGAAACTCACTTAGAATGTAAGGGTAACATCCAAGGGGAACGTTTCCCGGAACTATTACTCGTTTCGCCCCTGCCCTGATCAACTCCTGGCAATTGGAATGAACCAGTTATATAGAATTCTATTTTAAAAATCATGAGAAAAAGTCGTATGTTACATCCCCACAAGTTAGTATTTTTGCAATTTTAGTTCCCACTCTTAATTCCGTTAAATTTTCAACGTAAAGATCACGTGTACGGATGGCACCAGCTCCATCATAATAGGCGTTTCTCATGTTTTCATTAAAAATTTAACAGAAGTAAATTGCAATTGGAACTGAAATTGCAAAATTTTCGGAGTTATGGGATGTGATGTGGTGAAAGTTGAAAAATAATAGACAAAATTGTAAATGAACTAACTTATGGGACATAAAATAAAACCTTTTCGAAAATAATTGATGATAAAAAATTGCAAATTGGTAATTAATTGAATGGAATTGTTAATTAATTGAACGGAATTTAGTGTGACTTACTCTTGTAGTATTGATGGTGGTTTGAGTGACGAATGGTACGTAATTAGTTTGGATATCTTGAATAGATTTTCCTTGGAGCAAAGGGTAGTGGATATCATTGCCTTCAATGTCTCCAAACAACAAAAGAGAGTCTCCCAGCCTACCAGCACATTCTGTAATAAATACACAAAATTTTACAAATGCTTAGGCTCGTTGTTTAACGGAAAAATTGCAATTTAATTTAGTCATGTAAGTATAGGGGTGTCGATCTTAGTCCTGTATGAAAATATTTGATAATTTTAGAAATTTTGTACATTAAAGACAAAATGGTAAGAATTTGCTAAAATAGTTAAAAAAAAAAAAAATGCACTCAATGAAGTTGGTCATGTACACTTTTCTTATCAATTTAGCAAATTCCAATCATTTTTGTCTTCAATGTAAAATTTTTTTAAAATTACAACATAACATTGCAGAAAATAGATTTGTAGAGGACTAAAATTGACAGCCTCTGTACTTATAGGACTAAAATTACAGTTTTTCCATCATGTAACTATTAGGTTTATTTGATTATTATTTTATGTATAATGATAAACCTGTTGGTGTCGAACAGACGAAATTCATAAGGTATCTTCTGAACCAATTATGTTGCAGGTTAAGAGGAGCAGCATAGTTCGGAATTGTAACTCCCTTGTTCAAATAAAAGAACCTGTCAAGAACTGGGCTTCCGGCCACGGCAAAGATGACACCGTCGTTTGAAGAAGTGTTGGTATCCAAATATGGCTTAAGCCGTGTGAGACCTAATACTGTGGCTGCAACCAATATATGATGAAATATTTTAGAGTATCGAAATAAAACAATCTAATATTAGACGAACGTTATTGTACATAAAGAATGTAGAAATCGAGTGTCAGGCGGACATTATTATAATTAAAAAAAAAATTAAAATATATCAGATTATAATTCAGGTTCTGAAAGGACATTTTGAATAATTCAATCCAAAATTTGAAAGCAGTCCTAACAAAAGCTAATAGAAGAAATCAATTGTTGGACAAAAGTTTTTATCAAGGAATATCAAATGGGGTATTTGCGATTATATCGAACCTTAAGGGAGCTCAATGTAATGGAGAAAAAATAATTACAAGTGAAAAGAAAAGAAATATGAGTACATAAGAAAACAAAGTTTATTACCTGCAAAATCTATGATCAGACGACCATCGGACCAACGGCCGGTTGGCCGACCAGGATAAGTTTCACCATAAGGCAAACGTGCAGCGGGGAGGCCAGGACCGAAAGGTAATGTCCGAATAGCGTTGCCATTGTCCGCAACGCCATCGCCCAAGTGGTATATATAGTTGAACGGACACCTAGGTTGCTGAGATGAAATTGTTCCAGTTAGAAGAAGCACAAAAAAGCATATGAACACTGAGTTGCAACAAAGATAACCCATAATCTGTTTGTTTCTTTCTTTTTCTTTCAATTTTACTTCTTCCTGTGGATGTTATAACTTACAGTTTCATGCATAAATATATAGGCACAGGAATATGTCAAATTGAGATGAAGACATTGAATAACAAAGGGTCCCCAGTTTGCCATAATTTCAATAGTCCACATAGGTAGTACAGTAATTTAAGTCTTAATCCTACTTTATTAATTATGACCATTTCGCATTTTAATCCTATATTTGTTAAACTTGTAAATTGGTTCTTCACATTTTTTTAATTTCACAATTTCAGGACAAAATTACAGTTTTCTCTTGAAATCATGAGTTTGCCATAATTCAATAGTCTATATAGGTCGCAGATTATTATGTCGTTTGACATTTTAATTCTATAATTTATTGGTACTGTAAAATAATTTTTTATGCATTCATTTTTACTTATATTTCTCTTATATATTCATTTTTCGCTCCAATCAAATAAATCCTACACAAATAATTTTTAAGCCCGGACCCTAACCCTGACCCCCATCCATGCCAAAAGCTAAATAGGAAAGTAAACATAGCCTTAGGAGTTGCGTCAAAAGAGACCTGCGCTAAAATGTTCATTATTGCTACCTACTACATGTTGTCGTTGCTAAGTCTATGTGGAAGGGAAATTGCAATTTAGTTTTGTACTTTAAAAATGTGGTATTTTTTATTTGATATAAATTTATTTTTGTAATTTAATTCTATAATATTAAATTTTTTATAATTATATTAATTTTCAAACTAATTTAGTTAGAAAATTACATGTAACTTATATATAATCTAATTAAATTGTAATTTTGGTCCTATAAATAAATTTGTGCATGATAAAAAATGACAACTCTCCCAAAGTTACAGGACTAAATTTACAATTAAATTATATCATGTACAAGTCACATGCAATTTTTTGATTAAATGCCCAAAAAAAATTAAAATTGCCAAATATTAAAATTATATTGCAAAAATCAATTCGTGCAAGATAAAAAGTATCACCTCTAAATTATAGAATTAAAATTACATTTTTCTCATCTACATGAAGAAATGGAGGGAGGGGGTTAATTATTTAAATAATATTAAAAAATAAATTATATAAATATAAAATATAATATAAATATATCGAGTCACGGATCACAAGAATCATTTTTTTAAAAAAAAAAATCTTACCAAGTCGCAGATTGGATCCACAACTTGGTGCCGTGGACCTGAACTCGGGGATTCCACGACATGAATTGTGAATTGAATTGTCGTGCATCAACTTTTTTTTTTTCGTTTAATTTTATTTTTATAAATTAATTTATTCAATTATTTTTTAAAATTATATTAATTTTAAAAATACAATGAACTATACAAATGTAATAGTGTATATTTTTTTTATATAATTCTAAAAAAATACAATGAATTATACTGATAAGTTTGCGATAGTGTTGGAATCCTTCGATTGAAATCGGAAGCGAGATTCAAAATTTAGGGAAAAATACAAATAATTCCTGTGATATTATAAATGAATAAATTATTATCTTATAAAAAAAATTAACAATTTATGTTCATTTACTTTTTAAAATACAATAATTCATAAAGTAATTTATTTTATATTTAAAAAATAAATTACTTTATTTTAAAAAATCAGAGAGATCAATCACTATTTTTTATCTCAAAAAATAATTTTTCTTATTAACAATATAAATTACATTAAGACCCAGAATTTAACACATCAACCTTCAACGGCTGAGATAATTTCTTTTTTAAATGTAAAATAAATTACTTTATGAATATTTGTATTTTAAAAAATTAATAAAAGTAAATTGCTATTTTTTTATAAGATAATTTATTTATTTATAATATTACAGAAATTACTTGCTTTTTTTTCTAAATTCTGAATCTGGCATCGGGCTTCAATCGAAGGGTTTCAACGCTGTCGCAAACTTATTAGTATAGTTCATTATATTTTTTAGAATTGTATAAAAAAATATGGTTCATTATATTTTTAAAATTAATATAATTTTAATATTATAATTAGATAGATTTTAATATGTTGTAAAAAATTAATTGAATATAATTAATTTATAAAAATAAAATAAAAAAATAAAAAAGTTGATCCACGACATGAAGTCGCGGATCGGGTCCACGACACCAAGTCGCGGATCCGATCCGCAACTTGATAATTTAAAAAAAAAATATAATTTTTATCTGCGAATCGATATATTTATATTATATACTTTAAATAAATTATATTTATATAATTTATTTTTTTAATATTATTTAAATAATTAACCCGGGAGGGAGGGGGGAGAGAGTAGGTAGTAGGTTGAGCGAAGCCTAAAACCGAAGGTTGTCTAGTTGGCATCCACATAAAAAATCTTCCTGGTTTGGCATGGGTCGGAAGGTGGACTATTTTATTAAGTGTCTACGGTACTAAGCTCATAGCTAGGTGGCACTTACACCAAACAAACTTGCCTTTACGAGTTGAGCTTGGGAATATTGCTTTAATTAATGTAAGGGCAATAAAAAATATTTAAAAAAAGAGTAAAATTATTTCATATTCCACAAGAACATATTAGTCGATTCACCGTTAAAAATAGACGAAAGTATAATGAAGAATAACGAAATGGATTAGTTGTTATGGACATTTCAATCAGGAGGGTGTTGGTAAAATTTTAAATAATAAGGGGGTATTTGGAATTATGTCAAACTTTAAAGGAGTTCATTGTAATTTGTACTTTCATTTTATGTCTTTTTGTAATAAAGTTCATGAAAAAATCACATTTTTAATCCTATATGTTATGGTGTTTTTCAATTTAATTCTTATTTGTTATGATTTTCTAATATTGCATCACATAAATTGAAAATTTTCGCAATTTTAGTCTTCATGTGCATTTTTTTTCAATAATCGACAAAGTCATTGGCAATTTTTGTACATTTATCGTTAATTATTGGAATAAAAAAATGCCCATAAGAACTAGTATATATTGAGAAAATTTTTAATTTATGGATACAAAGTGAGAAAATTATAACAAATGTAATTAACCTAACATATGAGGTCAAAAATAATTTTTTTTCGAAGTTCGTTCACACGATTTATTTATAAAGAATCCATTTTATAGGAAAATGTTATAAGATTTTCCTCGCATTAATGGAGTATTCAGGAAATAACATTTTCATCAGTAATGGGACTAAAAGTATCTATACTCTAAGTTACGAGACAAAATATATAATCTTTCCTCTTTCTTTCCAAGTAACACATTTAATTTCTAGGTGAGACATCCATGGGAATTCTTGACTAATATTGTAAAATTTTCTTTAATTTTGTCTGCGATGAATGTGTTAAACATCAACATTGGACACAAGAGATTGTAATATGAGAGGAGAATAAGCAGTTAAGAAGAAAGACAAGCTGGTATATAGAAAACTAAAAGGAATAAGAGTCCTTGACTAACTACAATACTGATCCTCATATATATCTATATATATATGTGTATATATATAAGCTTAGATGCTCTTTTACTTTTTGTGTCTTCACCCTTTTTAATTCTGATCTCACCATCGTCTTCATCATCGTCCAGTTGAAGCCAGTCATCAATTCAGTTGTTCCAATGGAATTAGGCAATATTAATAACAGATGCAGCAGAGATGATGAGTGTTCTCCCTATTCGTGGTGGTGGGATAGCCATCATCGACGTCCTTCTTCCTCCCACTGGCTCCACTCCACTTTATCAGGTTCTTGTTTAACTGCATATATATAATTATATATCAATAAATGAAAACCCTAAATTGACTAGTATTAATTTTGGTTAGGGTTTTTTAGGATTTGTTTGTATTACGATGAAATTAATGTGAATATACGATGAGGAGGAGGGTTTTCAGTATTTTAGCCATAGAATATGCAAATTAAACTCAAAGCTAATTAAATTATATTCAATTTTTTAAGATTTGATACAATTACAAATACTCTTTTCAAATTACACTATTTTGAAAAGACCACTACATCTCCGATTGTTGATGCAGAATTGGATGACAAGATAAAGACGATATTAGAACTAATTGAGGACGACGGAGAGACTTTTGCTAAGAGAGCCGAGATGTACTACCGGAAGAAACCTCAACTCATCGACATGATACAAGATCTCCACAGTTCATACCGGTCCTTAGCTGATAAGTATGATCAGTTGAGATCTGAATCCTCAATCAAAACCTCAAACAACGAATCTATCTCAAGTCCCTTGAGAAAAATGCAACCCTTTGAAGTAAAGGCTCCTCCGAACAGTCCATCACTTGATCAGCAGACACCCAACCGCTGCCGTTCTGAATCTTACATTGAAGACTACTCTTCGACTGCAGATTCTGAATCAGGTACGTCCAGTATTGGCTTGATAACCCACGCAGACAATAAGGTTTGGGATGAAGTGACTAAGTTTCCGAGTTTGTTGGAGGAAACTGTGGGTAAGCAGGCCGAGTTGGTGAGAAGGAATCATGCCAAGAGACAAGTGATGAACGAGTTATGGAATGAGAACACGACTCTTCTAAGTCGGAAGACTAGTAGTAGTAGCTCAAGTCATAAGGGAGCATCCAAAGGATGCAAGTCTCATAGACGAAAATTCAGGAGTTTTTTTTGCCTCACATGATCACTTTGACTTTAACTGTTAATATTTTGGATTAAATGTTTTCTGGACTAGAATTGGTCATTATGGTTTTTTTTTTTTTAAAAAAAAATTCTGTTCATATTTATGATTTGAGTTTATGCATGCGTCAAATTTCAACCCTTTATTTTGGCATTTTTCATTTTGTATTTCATATTCACGCCATAGACTAAATATTATAAAACAAAATTATATACTACGGTCAAATAAAATAATTTTCAGAATTTAATTTCTGTAGCAATAGTCGGGACCTTTATTATGTGATATAAGGGATTAAAAAATTGGCTACTTTTAAAAATGTGGGACTGATTTTGCATATTATTCTATAGTTTGGGAATAAATACGTGTACATCATTTTGCATTAAGAAGATCGATCTAAAATATAAATGCTTATAACCTAGAACATACATAGAATTACAAGTAAAATATGATTACGAAAAATTATTGGGTAAAAAAAATACGACTTATGTTTAATGAAAAATTATAATTTTAGTCATATAATTTAGGAGTGGTATTTTAATCCTACATGAATTGATTTGTACAATTTAATTTTATAATTTTAGGCATTTTTATCAATCAGATTGGCTGAAAAGTTATATATTGCACATATTAAATTAAGAATTCCAGTGAAAAAATTAATGACTAAATTTGGGGGGAGGGGAACGATTGAAATTATGAAAATAAAAAATTACAAAATCAAAATATTACCGTAAAAAAATGAAAATACCAAATGATGGAAGTTATAGGATAAAAATGCATTTAACCACAAATAAAAGAAACAAAGAAAGATAAAAGAATGTAAAAGAAAACAAAATAATTATTTCGTGCACGTTCTTGTAGGAATTGCTTTGCCCTTAAGCAATTTTAATTGTAATCAACACCAATCATTAAAAAAAAAAAACCACTGGACCACGTAGCACTAGAGAAAGACACTTTGTAGATTCTCGAATGGCCTTTGTAACAAATTTGCTATCTATTTTTGTTCTGTCCTAATTTGTAATTGATTTGATTTCACATTTGGGAGTTGTTTGATTGATTTTATAATTTTTTAAAAATATTTTGTAAGATATTCAAAAGTTTATAAATTCTATAAAATTGTTCGATAATATCTTTATTCTTTAAGGAACTTATAAAATATTTGTCCGCGCAAATTTTGAATTTGCCAAATTTTTTAAGGGGTGTTTGCTATTAACCCTAAATTTAAATTAAAAGTATTACAATTTATGAATTGATTTTTAACTCCAGATTCTTCGCTCCAATGATTCTTGAGTGTAGGTACGAATGCTTAATCTCCTTTGTGAAAGAAATTACGTGCTACCTTAAAATATCGTAACAAATCCTTGATGACTTGTTGCCAAGAAAAACGTAGAACCTTAATGGTTGCAGAGTTTCGTTATGGCCTCATCATACAAATCATTTCAGCACTGCAACTCACAAACATCTCTCCCTCAAAATTTTCTTCACCCAAACCACACATAATAAAAGCACTCTCTCCGTTGTCTCGAAAATCGGCAAATTTGGAGAAATGATCATCAAAATGTTACCTGAAGTATCTACCATTCACTCTCTTCCTGACTTCGGAGGAAGCCTCTCGCCCCAATTTGAGGTTGAATCAGAACGACAACAATTCCTACGCGGTATTGATGTGAGTAGTGGGGTTTTCAGCGGTGCCTAGATGGATTTCTGTGGTAGATTTGGAGCACGGTAAGGAAAAAATCTACGAATCAATATCGGAATTCAATTTATATGCATCAAAAGATTCGAGGGTAGTGGTGAAAGGAGTGGTTTCGGAGCAGACGGGTTTGAAAATGGGGAATGTGTTGGTCCATGTTGTAGATGGGGTTGTGATGGATGCTGAGTTTGAGGGAGAAGCCATTTTTCACCAGTTCTTGGAGAATGCCGTCTGCTATGGGAGAAAATTTGGGAAAGATGAGTGGAGTTGAGGTGTATAGTCCAATTTTGAAAGGTGCATTAAATGCACATTACACATTACCATTGTAATAATAAGAAATAAGGAGGGCAATTCGCACATTGACTCTCCTATACTGAGGACGAAAATGGAAACATTGAAAATGCGAAAATTGGGCTATGTGGGTGACTAGCTAATCATCAGAATTTTTGAGTGATTGAAATTACTCAAAAGTTGAGTCGAATACCGAGCCAACCCAAATTGTAACAGGCCAACGGAAAAGCAAACAAACAAAATACTATGTGAGACTATAAGGGATATCACTCATAATCACTAGAAGTAAACATGGCCTAAGAAAAATAAATATATATATATAAATACATAAGAATTTTATTTAATTATTGACTTATAATTTCATTTAATTAACACAAATAAGTAATTTATTATTTATTCAATTAACAATAATTAATAACTTATTAGCTTATTGTTGTTTATCAATGTGTAATATGAATGAAAGTATTTTAGAAATATTTAAATATAAAACATGTCAAGAAATAATAAGTTATTTGATTTTAATGGTATCATATCTATTTTATTTATTTTATCCGTAGTAAAAAATTTTATTATGCTAAACACTCTAACATCTTATAAGACATGAAAACATCTTATAAAATATAGAAGCTTATAAGATGTTTTTAAAAAGTTTATCCAAAATCCTCTTACTCAAAAACACCTCTTAATGTCAGAGTTGTTTTTGTATCCAATAAATAAATGCATATAGGGATATTTACCTAATTAAGACGGGAAGTAAATTGTATCTTAAACATATTATAAAATGTTTTAAGAGATTAAAGATATTGAACATAAAAATAGCTCCTACATTAAGAGACTATTTGACTAAGCTTATCTGAAATATTTTATAAATTCTTATATTTTATAAGATGTTTTAAGAGTTTAATAATATTGAATATTATTTTTAAAATAAAATTTTAAAGTATTTGGATAAATAAGATGCCACAACTTATCAAATGTTATGTGTTTGACATAATAAACTTTTCATAATGTAATAATAACTATAAAATCTATTAAAATGTTAGAATTTAAAATTCTATAAATGGATATTTTTGCTTTGTGATAGTTATATAAAGGTAAAGTGAAATAATAACAAAATCGTCAGAATGTTTTATCTAATAGATGTTAGGATTAAAGAGATTAAAAGATCTTATAAAAATTGATAGGTTGAACGTATTTTTTTTTTAAAAAAAAACAGATTATGGGATCATAAACATCTTAGTTTGATTTTGTGGATATCAAAACTTTTGAAATTATCAATCAAAAATCCAAAAAAATTAGCTAATAATTGAGGTTAAAAATTAAAGTTCCTAACAAATTTGGATTTTGCAAATTTTCAAGATGATAAATTCACAATAAACACATAACCAAATATGGGCCTTATGTATTTACAATTGATTGATCCAAGATAAAGTATAAGATTATTATTATTATTATTATTATTATTATTATTGTAAACTAAAATATGTTGAGGTACGATCCCTTGAAAAATTAATTCACATCAAAGTTCATGATATTCAAATCCAACAAACTATCGCACCATGTAAAACACCACAACATACATACAATAAATAAAAATAACCCAAGGCCATTTTATTGGGTTTTTCAACTTCAGAACCCCAATTTTTCTTCTTCTCATTCTTGCAGTTGAGGGTGGAGAAAAATTTTCAATGGCTGAAAAATTGCCAAATAGTGGTGAATTTACTTTCACCTGATAGAGAGTTGGGAAAGTAGATTGATCTGATGAATTAGGGTTAGAGTTTCAACTTCTGCATGGGCATAACTATGTTAACTCGGATTCCTTTATGAGTGAGCAACCGATCGGTTTTTGTTTTTGTTTGGATATGCAGTAGCTAATTCATACAATTTCTTATCCGTGTGGTAGTCGAACTAAAGCGATGGCTGAGAAAAATAGGAATAACAAAAAGGAAATTTGAAATCAAGTAAAAACAGGTACATTATGAAATCTATAATTGAAGCAATAGTTAATTTGGGCGCCTATAACTTACACTATTCCGGCATAGAATTTTGAGCAAAAGAGAGAAATCGGAGAACAACCTGTGACAAGGGTCCGGTGGAGTTCCAACGATTGAGATTGAACAAAATGAAACAAGGGAGAGAGAAGGTGAAGGAGAAATGATTCATTTGACTGACTTTGTACCGAGTTTTATCCTACGTGGGATTAAAATTGTAAATACAGTTATCAATCACTTAAATAATATAAGGTAAGTAAACAAAAATTAATTTGATCATAAAAAATATCCTAAACTAATAAACAAATTACTAAATAGTCAGTTTGAAATCAATCATACACACAATCACACATTAATATTTTATCACTTTATCCCATCACAAAAAGTAAATATGATGTTAGAGTACATATAATATATTGAATATTACATATATATAATTCCAAGCATTCAATTCAATTCCAAAATAAAATTAGTAACTCAATGACTCAATAATTTATTGGATTGTATTCTTTACCCAATTTCAATTTTCAAAAATTGAGGTGCGTGGCTTTTGCCTGACAAATTTTCTGTCAAAGTTGGAAAAAAGTAAAATAAAATTGAAATAAAGGAAGAACAAGTCAAGAGAAAAACAGTTAAAAAAAAGTGAAGAGAAAAACAAAACACAAGAAGCTCATTAGATTAGTAGTTCGTTGAGGTTTAATTATCATCTTTTAATGCAATCAATCACGTACATAAATAGTATATCTTCAGCAAGGAGTCATTATACTATAATCTTACCACGCGTCTACAAATTTTATCTGCAAAATTCGGTATAATTCCGAAAAACATGCCCATTTTTCAGTCGAAGATCTAGGCACACACCACCAACAGCAGTCTTCTCCTCTTTCTTCAACTCACATTTTCGGTTTTAACCCGTTGGATTTAAGGTAATTTGCGGAAGAGATGGAGAGAGTGCGTCAGTGGAGCAGTGAGTCCGGCGGCGGGTCTCCGGCGCGTGGCAGTCATGTGCGGTCCTCGTCCGTGAGTGGCATGTCAAGCATCAAGCGCACGCAGAATTATGCGGCGAAAGCTGCGGCTCAGCGGCTGGCTCAAGTCATGGCTTCACAGGCCGCTGCCGACAATGACGATGATGAGGATGAGGTTGGTGACGGGGACAATGATGGAGATTTAGGGCTCCGATTCAATCCTCCGCTTCCATTGTCTCTCTCCAGGCCTCCTGTCAAGAGTAATGGCGCTAATAATGGTGGTGGCGGGGTTAATCCTGTGATTCCGTCGACTAAGATCAGTAGATCTTCTTCTGATGCGGTAATTTTAAGTAGTCCTTGTTCGGGGTAATGCAAGTGCCGATTTAATTTGTTGATTTAGCAGTGCATTGTGTGTGTAGCTGTGGAGTGTAGTAAATTTCGTACTAATAATGTTGGCTGTGGTTTGGGAGCTCAATCTCAAGGATCAACGTCTAGATTCTTTTCAGTTTGATGTTTGTGAG
The DNA here is from genome assembly GCF_000512975.1 of Sesamum indicum. Classification (NCBI taxonomy): domain Eukaryota; kingdom Viridiplantae; phylum Streptophyta; class Magnoliopsida; order Lamiales; family Pedaliaceae; genus Sesamum; species Sesamum indicum. The sequence continues at coordinate 13,354,241 of NC_026152.1, forward strand.
TTGAGTTGTCGGAATGTGGTATGGTGAGTATATGCGACTGGGCGCCCTTTCGGAAAAAAAAAAAAAAAAGAACTTTTAAGGAGATTTGTGAAATTTCATGTTAGTTTGTTCTTGTGTGTGAACTCTGTTGTGGAGGATGCATAATTCTGAAGCCTGATTGATGCTTCCTTTTCGTTCTATTGTCCGGTACATATCTAATTAGGTAACTCGCAACTTACTGGATGGAGTCCTACCAGCTCGCTCAACTTCAACAGGAAGGCCGTCGTTGTCTATTAGAACAACACCCTCTGCACCTCCTAGTAGGACTTCGTTGAAAACTCCTGCGCCTATTCCACCTATTGATCCTCCTAGCAACCGGCAAAGAGAAAAGAAGTACTTAAAATCTGTCCCTTGACTGATTAATTCTTTCCAAGATCCCAAAATCAAATTGTAGAGTATTTCCTTTTGAATAAAATTTTAATTCATTTAGCTTTTTGCATGCAGTTGAAGTAGTAATTTACCTCTGATATTTAATGCATAAACCATATACTTGGCGTACAGCATTGTGTGAATTTAACTTGATGGTTACCTCTGCATCTAAGTATCTCCCAGTGCTTGCATAATTTTCTTATAATGCAATCTGCGTATGTTATTTTTCTGAACGGACAAGGTATCAATGTGAAGTGCAGGTTTTCACCAGAGTTAGGACAGTTAAATTTAAAAGATGCGGGAGAGGGGCGTGCTTCTTCTGCGCTTCGCGATGAAGTATGGCTTTTATTTGTTATGCTGTTGAAGTGATTTTTTTTCTGTTCTCTTGATGGGAAGGGTAATTTGCTTGTCTCTTCTCAAGATAATGTCTATTTCCTTGACAGCTAGATATGCTACAAGAGGAAAATGAAAATGTTCTCGAAAAGGTGTCTTTCTTTTTATCCTTGCTTTGCTCTTCATTCTGCATGACCTGCAAATCTATATTTATTCATGGTGTCTGAATCTTATGCCACAGCTCCGACTTGCAGAGGAGAGTTGTGAAGCGGCCGAAGCAAGAGTCAAGGAACTTGAGAAACAGGTGATCCAGTGTTGTTCTTTTTTGCCTATCTTTGAATACATATTCTCTGGCTTCTAGTTAATTACTCCCAGAAGTTGTAGCCATTTGGTCTTTGTATGTCATTTTGTGTTTCTAATATGCTCTCTCTCTCTCTCTCTCTCTCTCTCTCTCTCTCTCTTTCTTTGCATCACCCACTGCACACCCACAAGCTTTTCACTGATTCACATAATAAATGTTAACCACTACTAAATGAACATGTTACATATTTCAACCATGAAATGGAATTTTTATCACTTTAAAAGCTTCTTGTTCCTTGTATTTTAAATGGAAAAGTTTTATTTCATCATTTTGGAATGGCTACAACCGTACAAAGTTCTCTGCTTTTCTGGAATAAAGATATTCTTGGCCCAAAATTAGAAGGGTTCAAACCCAAGTCAAGGAGATGATGAGGCAAGGACGAATTATGTTCAACTTAGTCATACAAAATGAACAAATGTGTGGGCAATGATTTAAATTGGAAATGAAATCTTTTAATCATCTATAAAAGTTTTGCCTATAAAATGATCCCGCAATGGCAAATGACATGTGTACTTTATCAACACTTATTTTCTCGACTAAGGAATGGCAATATAACTTTCAGCATAATTAAGTTTCCACTTGTCTTTAGGTGCAGTATATTTCTAGCTCCGGTAGAGAATCACTCTGGATCAGTAAAATGATATTTATTTGGTAGCAGATGTATTCCTTTTGGACTGTATACTCATTTAAGCTTGTCGTTATTATTTGTATTGTTCTATAGTATGTTAAATGCAAAATTCTCTAGTGCCCATTTCCAGGAGCACCTGTATAGAAAGGAAGATAGGCAACCTTTAAGTTTAGCATATTGCATTTAATTTGGCATGGATTTTCGTATTGTATGAATATATAATTTTAAAGTTACCATTCATCATTGTATGAACTCTTGTGGGTACCTGCAACATACTCTCGCATCCTCAGTTTCAAATCTTAATGACCCCTGCGCATTGGCTTCACTAAGCTATTGCTGCTCATTCAAAAATATGCTCCGATTGTACAAGTATGTTATTTTGCTTGAGACAAAGTCAACAGAAATTTTCCCTTTGTTTCCAAATTTTTGTCCTTCACTCCTATTTACTCTCTAGAACAAGTTCAACATCTGTACCAGGAAGCGCCTTTTTCTAATGAGTTCCTTGACATATTATCACTCCAGGTTGCTGCTCTTGGAGAAGGAGTTTCTTTGGAAGCTAAACTTTTGAGCAGGTACATAAAAAGAATAAAGACCTTCATTGTGCTTTCTTCTTACCAAATCTGAGTATTATTAATAACTTTTAGGAAGGAAGCTGCATTGCGTCAAAGAGAGGTAATTCTTGTTTTTATTTGTCTTCACTGGACTTCGACTTCGTGAAGTGGCGCTGCATCTTCTTTGGTAGAATCATTGAGATACTTAAGATCAGAGAATGATAGAGAGAAAACATGGAATTGGTATAGGCTGCACTCAAGGAGGCCAAGCAAGCAAAAGATGGGGTAGATGTGGAAATGTCATCATTACAATCTGCTGTTAAGGTGAGCAACATCAACTGAAATGTATTTACAAGTACTTGTCAACCTCTTGCTTTTAACAATGTGAAATTTTGTTTGAGTAAGATCGCAAAAAAGGAGGCTGCAACTGTTGTTGAACAACTTCGTGGAACTGAATCTGAAGTTAAAGCACTTCGATCTATGACACAAAGACTGGTGTTAACCCCACATGAAATGGTGGGTGGCAACTGTTGTGTTAATAGCACCAACAAAAAGTTTCTAGATTGCTGCTAATGTTACCTACAGTTGCTGTTCTGAAAAGTTTCCGTTTGCAGGAAGAGGTTGTTCTTAAAAGGTGCTGGCTTGCGAGATACTGGGGCTTAGCTGCTCAACTGGGTAATCGATATATCCAAAATGTGTTTCTTGCTCTGGTGTGGAAAGCACTTTGTTTTATGTTAAAGTGCCGTTGGTCAAAGTAAGAAAAGTAACATATAACAAGGATAAGAAACTTTCTTTACTTTCTGGTTTCAATTAAGTTTATTTCAAATGTTTAACCCAATTCTGTGGTTTGAAGGTTCGCTTTTCTCATGCCTATCAAAAGCAAATAGCTAACTTGAAATTGGACCTAAAATGTTTGCTGATTCTAAGTTAGGATAACCCCCCAAGACGAAATTGAACATTATTTCATCTTTTCTTTGTGGTATTTTATTTTCTCTGGTATCATTATTTCATCTTTTCTTCGATCTATGACACAAGAAGTAATATCACTGCACCTGCTAGACTTAATGTACCCTGTACAGGACTGAGGATTTCTGTATTGATCTCTGTCTAGAAAAGATATATTCCAAAAGTATCCACCCTTGAAGTACATGAACTTATGAACTTTCTTAGCTAATACTTCAGGGTATAAAAACTGAAGTTACACTTGATATGCACTTTCTCGACTCCCACCTCAAATGTGTGCCGATTCAATGGGGACCGTCAGATCAAACAAGGAGGAAGTATTATTTAGGGGTGCTGGTGTCTGATATAGTTCCTGAATTTTCTACTCTATGCCTTTAGTTATTTAATCCAAATGCATAAAACTAAAATGTATTTTTATTTTATTCGTCTTTTCATCCCTCATCACAATGTTTATGGCCCTCCAGGTATCTGTGCGGATATTGCTTTGTCAAAGCATGAATATTGGTCATCTTTGGCACCTCTTCCTCTAGAAGTTGTTCTATCTGCTGGACAGAAGGCTAAAGAAGAATGCTGGGAGAAAGGCTAGTTGTCTGTTGCTGATATCAACTTCTAGCCTCTAAAAGCAATTGAAGCTGAATGCTTTTCATGCTTTATCTTGTACATTTGAGATCTAAAACTGGTCTTCATCGCTGACCTTGTGCAGGTGACAACAATCCACAAAGGGGTAAACTTGTTGAGGACTTCAATGATCTCACTGGAGAAGGAAACATTGAGAGTATGCTAACAGTTGAAATGGGCTTAAAGGAACTAGCCTCCTTGAAGGTTTTCTTTTCAAAGATGTGCTAATACTTAAAATTGTTTATGCTTATTGGGAAATTGTTGATTTCTTATCGATGTTTAACTCCCTAGGTCCAATTTTTATTGCTTGTATTTGTTTAATGATCTCTCTGGAGAAGGAAACATTTGAAGCATGCTAATGGGCATAAATGAACTAGCTTCCTTGAAGGTTTTCTGGTCAAAGATGTGCTAACACTTAAAAGAGTTTATGGTTACTGGGGACTTATTCATTTCTTATAAATATTTACACTCTAGGTGCCAATTTATTGAACACCCCAAAATAAGAACTTCCTGAGATGGAAATCATTCTGCAAAAGTACTGTCTCACTCACTTAATGATATAATGCACCTAATTTTTCACCAGGAAATATTTTAAAGATGGTCAAAGTTTTCAGGTTCTGAAACTTATGTGAATTCCATCCCGAGTAAAATGGGAATCACAATGTTGGACTTGGGATAGAAGGAGTATGTTTTAGCAAATGTGGTTGCTTAAAGGAGCATTCATCCTTTTCCTTCCAGTGTAAATCATGCTCCTAGTTACATCTTAATTTGGGTGATGAATATGAAAAACTAATTGTTCTTCTTTATTATCTTTTAGGTTGAGGAATCTATTGTGCTTGCATTTGCTCAACAAAGACGTCCAAACTCGACTAGGACATCATTGACAGGTTCTTTCTTTATAATTTCAGCCACAATTTGCTAGAATGATGTTGCATGTCTATTTCAGTCTTCTAATTTTGTTTGGTCAACACAACTAATCTATTTCAAAGAATCTTCACTGTCCAGTTTCCCATCTCTTGCAGCATACACTGTCAGTGTAACACCCCTTATCTGTAATCTATTGTATTGGACAATAAGTAATATCTTCATTAGATATGTTAACATCACCTATTTGATATATATTCTTAAATTTATCCTCATATAATTCTTATTTTAGAATGGTTATTATTCATAAAAAGTTTATTTGAGTGAATTTGGTGTCAGAAGGAACTATATGGAACTTGAGGGACCAACTCGTAAGTACGGGAAAGCCTAAAGTTGAATGATTGATAAAATATAATTATAATTTGAATATATTAAATTTTATGCGATTAAATTGGATTTTTATTTATCCAAATCTTGTTTTTAAAATAAGATTCAACAATTTTAAACTCTAAAAACATTTTAAAAGATATAGGAGCTTATAAGACATCTAAATAAGCTTAGCCAAACACCCACTAAGTCAATCTGCAATAAAGATTCAGAATTAATGTTCTATTTTCTGTAGAAGAAATAGCAAAGACATTTACTTGTCTACTTCTCTGAATAGAAATAAAAATGTGGATTAATATATTGAAAATATAAAGAGAAAATATACTTATATATTTATCTTCATCATGAACAGGATGTGGAATTTGTAAATTGTGTTTAGATTAATATTTCAATTGAGTGTATAAAAAATACGTGGAATCATACCTACTTCATATTAAATCTATTTGTTAGATGTTGGAGATAATAAAAATAAGAATAAAGGTATTTATGTAATTAAAAAGATGATAAAACAAATGAAATTTGAATTTTTAATAGTATAAAATGAGAATGTGAAGTTTTAAATAAAAGCAAACGGGCAAATTTTTGTATTTTAACATAATACTTCTTATTAGTATATCTCATTTTATATGAATGACTTTTTAATGTTTTAGTTACAAACCAATCTAACTCATCATTTAAATTTAGTTGTGTTATATGTTTATTTTTATCGCATTGATTCTTGATATATAATTGAATGCAATTGTCTCTCATTTTTTTTTTTGAAAAACTTTAAATATTAGCAATATATGATACAAACTATACATACTTTTAATTTATTTATATTTTTATGTGAATAGTTTGAATTCTTTGATCAATATATGTTAATAACATTTAAATATTAACAGATAAAATATAATTATTCTTTCATTTTTTATTAATGTTGAAATATTATAATAATGAGCATCTATAAACTAAATATAATCTAAACAATACAAGAACTTAATAACATGTTTATATACATATGATAGGATTTGTTTTCTTAAGACTATTAATGAAAAATATGAAAATTCTCAACCTTTTTCATGTAACAATCACAAAAATATAATGAATATAAACAAATATAAAGAATTATAACTTAAAGAATTAACTATTAAAGAAAAGTTGACAAGTGAGATCAAGAACAAATTATTCTACAGAAGATATAAATGTCAAACAAACTTATGTGAATATAGGTAGTATGTTTCTGTGCATAAATATATGTGCTAAGAATGAAGAAGAACCAAAATGCAATAGTTAATATTGAATAATGAAGATAATTATACATGTAGATAAATAATAATTACATTTTTTGTTATGTAATGTTCTCATGTATCAAAAGCATAATATATTCTTAAAGGACATTCATGAGAATTATATTAATCTCAATAACTAGAAGGATTTGCATATTATACTAATAAATGTTGTTTATAATATTTGCCACAAGATGTAAAATATCTTCATTTGTTGGGATTTTTGAATGAAAACAAAGATATGAAAAATAGAAAATACATTTGCAATACCGCAATGTGCATACACTTTACTAGCTAGTTATTGTAAAAACCTTCGTTTATATATTTTTGTTTATTTTTTTTTACGTGTCCATTTTCTAAACCTCTTATGTTTTGACAGATTTCAAGTCACCGATTGATCCCAAGTATATGGAAGCATTTGGTAAGCTCTGATGGTCTCTTATTCTGTATTTCCTTTTAGATCTTAGCCTAACACTTTGAAGTTTTCTGCAATTTATTATAAAGGGTCAGTCATTTAGGGATAATGACAGAGGCCTCCATTTGGTATGAATATACTTAGGTTGGATGGATACATGAGTGCTCCTGACATTTGTCATTATCTCAACAAATAGGTCAACTGCTTAGGGTTTTCGACTGAAAATGATGACATCAACAAATCATAAGGAAATAGAAGTTTTCCCTCATGTTGATTAATCTAGGGTTGACCCGACCAAATTACCACCCCATTTTCTTTCTTGACCAAATTACCACCCTTGAGGACAATAACATAAACCTCCCATGAGGCCTTGTCCAAATATCGACCTCTTAAGGTTTTTGAGAATTAGACCTACATCCTCTGGCGTTTTCTAACATATAACTTTGCACTTTGTTATACCATCAACATCATTATTTTGTGAAATCAACAAGTTTTGAGCCAAATGATGTTTATTTGAATTTACAAAAGCATTCCCCCTTTTCTTTTTTGTTTTTCTTTTCTACTGAAAGAGGAGAAAAAAAATTGTATTCCATGTCCAAAAGCACATTAAGAAACATACAACACAAAGAAACATAAAAGAAAACACAACCTAATTAAGAAAGCCATATGGTAACCCATACTGAATTCTAGGGTTGAGGTTTTACTGGTCTTTGCTCCATAGATCACTGTTCCTTTGATTCCATAATGTCCAATATATTACTAGAAACTTATTGAGATCATCATAATCTACTTCAGTACCAGAAATATAATAAAATCATCATAATCATTCTGTAAAAACATATCTCATTGATGTTTTGTTTGTTCATATTTACATAAAACTCCTAGAGATTCCAGTTTATACTAATTTTTTCTTGAGGTTTAAGATTATTAAACTTATGATAAAATTTAAAAATTAGATTCTATTTTGTTGTTTTCTTCTTTCTTAAAATTATGGATCTTTATAAAGTTAAATACACATCTCTTGTGTTTTATTTTTTCTATTTACCTGTGTTCTATTTTTTTATAATTAATAAGTACTGAGTTGCCATTACTACAATAATATAAACAATCAATTAATTACTTATGTTCAAGAACCCATTTTTGAAAGTTAACTCGAATTGTTCAAGTCTGCAGAGAAGGCATAATATATCAAATTGAACTTTATATTTGATTATAATTTCGTATACCTAAATTAAAATTTGGACATCTAGTTTTGTTTATGGCTAAAAGACTTTTTATATATGTAGGACATTCTATTTTAAGGATACATTATAGACAATCTAATTATGAAATAAAAAGAAATTAGAGAAATAAAATTGTAATATGACTAACTTTAGGAGATGCCGACAAACCTCAAGAGAGGTTTCTGTCATCTTAACAAATTGGTAAAGAGTCATTTCATAAAATACGTTAGAATTTTGTCATGGCCGTTAGAAGCGGTGATCATGGTTTTTAAGATAGTACGATACCGTCATATCTAGCCATAGTAGAACGTACAGATTTTATAGTTTTTCTATTTAGTAAAGATTTTGGTATCAACAATTACTGTTTTAGAAATTTGGTATAGTCTCAATTGTACAATTATAGTGCTGGAGAAATACGGATCAAAGCGGTCATATTTAATACAAACACACATGGTCATTCATATTACTCCATATAGATCCTTTTCGTTTTTTTTACTTTTTCTTTTTTTGATAAATTAAATCATGCATTAGAAGGAAATAAGAAGTCTGTACATTGAGGGAGTGACGTGCCCTCATCACACAAAATAGAAGCAAGAAGAAGGATGAAAGGGATGACCTCTTTCCACTTAGACGTTTCAGCCATTTAGCCAGATTGTGTGCTGCAAAATTAATGTTCCTGGATATTTTACAGAATTTCCATCTAGGTCATTTCTTCCAGTATTTCCTAGCATTGGGGACTTCAGTGCTGTCCATGGAATATTCAGCCGGGATCCATGAATCCAGGAGATAGCAAGCAATGAATCACTGTAGAAAATAGCTCAATCCAGTTTTGAATTGTCCATCAATTTAATAGCAAAAGATAGCATTTGCCTCAGCTGCATCTGTGTTCTATGTCCACATATGCAATGTAACAGCAAACATGATAAAGATCCTTTTCACTATATATATTCTTTCTACTACTTGCGAGATGCCAACCACCCATAACTCAAAAGCCTTTAAAGTCATTCACAATTCACATTACCATACTGTTGCAATGTATCATACAACAATCCTCCAATATAATGCTGAGATTGGATTTAGTCTCTTTCTTAATCGCTCTTCATCATTGTTAATTTTATTATTTACCATGTTTTGTGGCTATCTATAGTTGAATTGTCTACTTTGTCCTTTTTCACTTAAATTTATTATTCATTATAATCTTTTATTCACTCAATTTGCTTAAATTTTTTAATCAATTTGATAAACGTGCTTAGTTCTTGAATATGCGCACTCTTTGTTGATACAAATTTTGTAAAATATATATTTGAAAAAGTTCATTAGGTTTTTAAATTAAATTAGTAAATAAATTTATTTAGAACTCATAAAAATCTGAGATTAGAATTTAAGAAAGTTTATATGACGACTGAGCTAGTCCCTGTTGCTTACACTATGCCTGGTTAAGTTTGGAAGTTTTTTCATTTAGCTCAGAATATTAAAAGACGGTCTTTTTGCATGGACATTTTCTTTACTTAATTTGCCGGTGATTGGTGATTCCATTCAACCTCTCAGAAAAAAAAACATAAATGTTCTTCTCTTTGGTTCTTTTTGTTTCCCAGAACTCAGCCCAGAGGAGTCTGAAGATGTCCTGTTCAAGGAGGTTGGTGATATTCCTTGTGTTTCAAGAACTATTATTATCCATCAGCACATTTATTGTAGTTCCTCTAGGTTCATGTTAATAATCATCAGAAGTTAAGCATGGTACGCTTATCAAATTAATTAGCTGTATAATTATATCCTGTTGGAAAGTATGATAGTTATAAGATTCCACTTCAAGTAGTGACAAAATAGGCAAAAAAAAAAATTGAAATCTTAACATCAGTGTCTTCTAAAAATGATGATATTTTAACGTTAAATTGATGATATGCTGTAGGTACTACTCAAAACACTTGTATCTCCATATTGTTTTTCTTTATTCATATATGAAATCATATCCTGTGCTGACCAAATTCCATTCTATGATGTGAAATTATTACAATTGAATATCATAGGCATGGCTTACATACTTTTGGCGAAGAGCTAAAGCTTATGGTATCGAGGAGGAAATAGCCAATAAGAGACTGAAATTCTGGATCAGCCGCAGCGGGCAATCACCGACCTCGCATGATGCTGTTGATGGTTAGTTCACTTGTTTTCCACCCGCCACCATTGGATAGTTATCTTGCTACTCATACAGACACTGTTTTCAGAAGAAACTCTAATATAATCTGCTCTATCAATATTCTTCCCTGCTAATTCTTTAATCTGATCCTTATACGATGAATTCTGTGAATCATAAGGGTTCTCACTGCTAAAGTTCACTATGCATATTATTCTAAAAAAGAAGGGACTTTGAGTTGCATACTTGCATTTAATCTGTTACTGCTGACGTTGAAGATCAATACTATGAGTATGATTTCATTTTAGATATATTTGCTCTTGCATAACCACATGCTCTATTTCAAACACAGTGGGTTTCCTTCTGTCATAGATCAAAGGAATGGTAGAATGAACACGTGACGTGCTGATATAATAATAAACTCTGAACCAATCTGCTTCAATACTAACAGAGAATACTATTTGACACTGCAGTGGAGCAAGGTTTAATGGAGCTGCGGAAATTGGAAATTGAGCATCGACTCTGGGAAGCATCCCGCAAAGAAATAGACCAGGACGATTCCCTTCTTAATGGACGAAAATCTGCTGCATAGTCAGGAGGTTTCAACTCTCTAAGATCCAAAACAATAATGTATTTTCCACTAGTTCTCACTTATAATATATTTACCAGACATAATTTTGACCTTACTAAAGTATATCTTGCCGAGCTATTAATCTCATTTTGTAAGTAGAGTTATTGCGTTTAAATTACTCTTGAAAATTCAGTATCTTATTGTGACTGCCAGGAAATATAAAATGCGCAGTAGTTTTGGTAGGTATGAAAGTTTGCTTAACATCCTGGAGATTGTCTTCCTCCACTGAAAAATTCTGGAATCTTTCTGTCCTGATATCCCATATCTGACAGAATGTTGCTTCAGGTTACTACTATCTGGTATTCTGATGCTAATGATTGACTCGAAAAATTTCATGAATTTCAAATCTTTTCAATCATACGCAACAATAATGTATTACGTTACCTATCTTTGGAAGGTGATCAGTATTTGGTTAGTTGAACGAGAGTGATCTCTATTTTGTGATTTACTTATAAAAAATTAATAAATCCCATCATCCTCAACCTAAAATAATATGGTAATTTTTATAAGTTGGTGGGCTGGGCATCTTATTACCAGCAACAGCAGAAAAATCAAGTTGAGAATGACCAAGCTTGCTTTTGTATTTCAGTCTTTTCACTAACCATAACCACCGTGTTCGGCTCCTTTTGCTTGTGTAAATGGAAGGCCAGAGAAATTTTTATCATCATGCAGATTATATTATTCCTCAAAAGTGCTGACCTGCGATAATACGGCAAGGTGAAAATGTGGTTCGACCTTCCTCAGCTTTGGTGGAGGGGCATCAAAGAGATGGGCTATTGCGGCAGTTGGCTATTTCTCAAGGAAGAAACTATATTTTCATCATTTGAATGGGTTTGTTCGATCTTTATGGCCTCATGTGAAGAGTGTAGCTGAGACATCTAGTGGGTTCTTTTTTCAGTTCAAGATGTTGACTGTCATGGAAGAGGTCATTGAAGGAGGACCTTAGCTCTTTCAGGATCAACCTATAGGACTCCAACTACGGGAGCCAGGCATGGTTCTAAGGAAGCATGCTCATACCCAAGTTCTTATTTGGATTAAGATGCGTCGCGTGCTTGTTGAGTTCTGGACTGAGAACAGTTTCCAGTGGGACAGGGAAGAGAGCCACTGCAACCAGATGTTACTAGGGAATGCACTCGGCTGGATTATGTACAAGTTTGGGTGATGCTTGATTACATATCCACATTGCCAAAGCATGTTCTGGTTCTTCAGAGATAACTAACTAGTATACGAACAATTGAACTTTTAAAAAATAGAAATATAAAAATATTTATAA
>NC_026152.1:13366321-13438942 GCF_000512975.1 Sesamum indicum
CCCCCCGCCCCCCAAAAAAAAAAGAGCATAATGTTGTATAATTAACGCTACAAAGATAAGCAAAAAATCCAAAAAAAAAATAGCATGTCAACATTAAACTAGTATATTTAATAGTATTTTTTTAAAATATACTACTAACAAACATTTCATCTATAGACTAAAGTTTAATTGTATAATTATATTTTCACATTAAGCGATTTAGTAGATTAGGGAATCAACATAATAATTATAAAGTAATAGAAAATGATCTAATCAGATCAAAAAAATATAGAAACAGAAAATTGATAATAAATAGAAATAGACAAACGTAAATATGCAGGAATAATTTCATAAGAAAAAGTTGAAATAAAACTAAATACCTGCAAATAAAAATACCGACTTTGATAAATTAAAATTTCATATAAAGAATCATGAAAATGATAATATCTTATTAATTGACCTTTTTAATATCATATAATCATTTAATCAATTTTTCTAGGCCCAATGGAGTTTTTTAATCCAATTAATCACAATGTCCAAACACAATTAAGACAAGAATAGCAAACTAATTAAGGTGCAGAAAGCCCAAAAAACAGAATACGGTGTTTGTCTAGTTGGGGCCTACTGATAAAATTATAGACTAGTCCAAGTTCACCTGCAAATCATTTGTGGCCCAACCATCTGGGTTGACACACCAACACCACTTTCCACCTCAATCGATATATACATTAGCAGGGAGTAATCGTTCTAGTTAGAAACTTGGGATAAGGCTAAGTTGTGTCCCAATAGCTAGGTAACAAACATCAACCTAAATCGGTGATTTTCATGATAATGCTGTAGGTTCATCTCCTGCTCACTGGGATACAGATGACATGATGTACAATCAGACCAACTCAATTCCAGAAAACTAGATTTTTCTTAAAATATGAGGATATAAAGATCATGCTCAACTAACTTCTAAATTGTTTCGTTCAACTCCTATAACTAGGAGTTTAGCTAGGGGGGGCAGCAGAGGCAATTTCATTTAAACTAATTTGGATCACACTTCATGGCTCCACTTAACTCACTGACATGTCCATCCTCTCATTTTCATAGCACTCCGCTCGTCTTTTATTTATCCTTCCATTTAGCATACTGATTCTTGCATATATTTTTACTTTAATCCTCATCAAAATCATTATTAATTTGAGTATTACGCCTCGTTTACTTTGATATATAAGTTTGTATAAAGAAATTAATATAGATTAATACAATGTTTACTTTATTGTATGGGGCCCGGTATAAAATCAAAATCTTGTACTAATTACTGTTACACCTGAATAACTAGTATCATCTTGAGAGGTGGTACAAAATTAGTCCCAAAGTTGCACCAAATGAGAATGACCATTGTACCCTCGAAATTTTGACTGAATAATAATAATAATATATTTTATTGTCTAGTAAATTTTGTAAATAAGGACTCAAAGGTAATTTTTCTACCAAATATGTGAATATAGCAAAGTAAATACTTGATATAATTTGTCCTGTTTGGATAATACATATAAGTAAACACCTAACTATATACAAGATATTTTTATTATTCAGTTAGTAAAAAATAATCCTATCATTCATTTAATATGAGTTCTCGAAGTAAACGGGGCCTTAAAGTATTACCCCTATCTTGCCAATTGGTTCTCCAAAAAATCTTGTCTAGGTGTGTCTATCATTCCCGAGATAGGCCAAAACCAATTCAATATTTGAATTGCAACATTTTACACCTTGTTTAGGTGTATTATGATTGTTTGTGTTTTCGTCTCTCTCTTTTTTCTTTTTTTACATTCCAAGTATATGTCTAATCATACATATATATATACATATATATTTCAATCACAAACAAAATACTATATATATACACTTATATATATAAATATATATAAAAAAAAATATGATTAATAATCAACAATAACTTTTATCTTCCAAATCCCAACATCAAACATACAACACTTATTTTAAACTATTTTTCATTATCTTAAAATTCAAATTGAAACATACCAAAATCTATTTCTAACACACTTATTTATCTTTATTTTTCTTTCTCTATCTCCAAAATACCGAAATAAAACACTCCAAAATACAAAAACAAACACTATGTGAGAGTCGTCAATCGATCCTTTGATATTTTATGATACTTTGAACTCTGGTAAGCATCACAATAATTAGTTTTACTAAATTTGTAAATTATTTTTTAATATAAAACCGTATGATTAATTAATATTAAAAACAAATACTTCGTATACATCAAAACCACCAGTTCTCATAATATATTTGGACTAAATATTTTAATAAACTTTTTAATAATTTCCCGGTTGTTTAATTTTTAAATCATTATCTTTTTCAATGTTAATCTGATGGACATATTGTTTCTTAAATATTAACTTGAAACTCATGTTACTACTTTTAAAAGTTTTTCCAAATATTCTGCAATACTTTTGTAGCCATAGATGCATAATTACAAATAAATGAATGAAATCAACAAGGAGTTTTAAGAATAATTTTGTTAAGTTAATAATATTTAGGCTTTGAATATTCAATGATTTATTTAAATACTTTATGAGACATGCATTTATACTGTTTTTTGCTCATTTCTTATAATATTTAAAATTTATTAAAGTCATTTAATAATTTAGCACGATGATTTCCATTATTATATTTTTTCCAACAAATTATTATTATATAAGACGACACTATATAAAATATGACTTTTTTATGAAACAATAATCTTTTCCATTACGTTTATTATTAAACTTTTCTTTATCATAAATAACATCTTTTACGTGCACTACTGCAGGTACTTTTACTAGTGATGGGTCATAAAAATTCTTTCCCACGATGTATGATAATACATTTCCTTTCTCATCAATCTCTAACTTTAATGCTAAAAAGAAAAAAAATAATTTCATTCAGATCTCCTAAAACTAGAAAAAATATATATTTTTTTACTACGGTTAATTACTATATTTGAAAAAAAAAACTCATATCAAATACAAATCAACCACGGCGCCTTCGCAACGGCCATTAGCCGTTGTTTTTATAAGTGTGCCCAAAACATTAGCCATGGCTAAAACCATGGCAAATATTTTGCTATGGCAAAAAATCATGTCGAATATTGATTAACTATGATAAAAATCTAAGATTTTATTTTGATTTTATTTAATTGTGGTTAATGATATTTATTTACCACGAGGTTAAACTGTGGTTTGTTATAACGTAGCGAAAACTTAATTTTTTTATAGTGTAATTTTGCACATTATTTAGCATTTTGTAAAAATTATTGATAATATGGTTAGTTTTTTTGTTATTGGATCACTATTTTTTATCAAATGCCAATAATTCCGAAACAATATTTTTATTATGATTACAATTTTTTTAGCTTTATATAATATATTTACCCCTTAAAAATATAAAAATATTAATAGGGTTTTTTTATCAATAAATTACATAAAAGCTGAATGAGGTATAAAATTAAAAATTTATGTGAATTATTTTGTGAAGGAGTACAGTTGTAAATAAAAAATTCTTATAAGAGCACAAGTGTAATTTCAAAAAAAATTGAAAAGAAATAAAATTTCGACTTTTTTTAGGGGTTTAAGTGTAATTAACCAAAAAAAAAAAGAGATCTCTAATTAACTTCAAAATTTATTGGCAATTCAAATGAATTTATGATGGGGATGAAGTGATGAAATAACAAAAGTAGATTTAAATTATATATAGAAATTGTGAAAGGTACACTACTACTACTTGTCACTGTACAAACTCCCAAACCAAGAAACCAACAGTTGACGTCAGGACATCCACAAAACTACATAAGCAAAACAAAGACTGTGCGTATTGAAAAGGAATTAAAAAGAGAAAAAAAAAAAAAGGGACAGAAGAGAGCGAAAAACTTTTGTCATTTCTCTATTGGAACTAAGAATTTGCAGAGAACAATTTAAAAAGAAATCCCACAATCACCAGAATTTGCAGAAGACTGCGTGTGTGTTTGTGTGTGTGTGTTCTTAATTATATTGTTGTGGGTTCTAATCACGCGCACGTCCTACTGCCTTCCGCATGCCTCCCTGATTTCTGTGTGTATTTTATTTAAACACACACCCGACAAATATATATATATATTTGAGTGTGTGTTGTGTGTGTGTTCGTGGGCACAAGTGATGGGTGTGGAGTGGGGTTCTTAGGGATTGGCAATAACAATGGAGGGCGAGAGAGAGAGAGACGAGAAAAGGTTAAGACAAGAAATGAAGCGCATGTGAAGCATAAAAATATATTATAAATATATGTGGGCACGCAGCAAAAGGAGAGGACCAATTTCTTGTAGTGAAAAGGTAAGCTTTGAAAATGATGAGAGAGAGAGAGTTGGACTTAATTAATTATTTATAATTTAAAAAAAGAGAAATAAAAAAATATTTTTTAAATTATTATAACAAATTTGTGCCGAGTCCTAGATAGTCAATAATATTAATTAATTATAAAATTTAAATATTATAATTATAATTAATTTGTTTCAAAATATTACAATAAAACTACAAATATTAAAAATATACGCTCATTCCACAATTGCGTCTGTGACATTGACGCCTAGATCTTTTTATTTCTTCACCCATATTTTGTATTGATTCATTTTATTCATTATTATCATCACCATTAGAATTAATGTACGACCGACTTGATGATACTGTAGAACTGGACCCACATTATCATGATATGCACTAAATGATAGAAATAAAATTGGTGAAATATTATACCCCGGTGCGTATGGTTGATTGCTAAGGTCAAGATCCATATGTGAGGTAGTTTCTGCATGGCTTGGCATATATGAGGTCGATTGAAACCAATATCTTATGGCGGTTGGGGCACGTAATAATCTTAAGGTATATACACTGTAGAAAGACCAACTATATCCACCTCAACATCATCACGTTCAACTGAACCAATAAACATTCGACTAGAAATTCTCCTTACCTGTGAGATGTGATGGGAGCAATATTATCGGATGACGTTGTAATTTGTTGTGGCTGATGTGTTAGGGCTTTTTTGATAATTTATACTCCATATGCTAATCGGTCCACCAAGTGGTTGTACCCTTCAATATCTAGTGGTGTAGATTGACAAATTGTTTCAAGAGCATTTATCTCTTCTCTTTGAAAAATGTAGAAAAATAATGAATTTTAATGTTTAAAAAAGTATTTAGAATAAAGTATGTGATATTATATAAAATACCACAATTTGCAATATAGGTGTATCTCCAGGTTGATATCTGCTTTTCACATGTCTTTTAGTAGACGACGATACAAAATAACGTGTTATGTTGTTGCACCATTCTCAATACCCTCATTTCGTACTCTTCTATAGGTGACCTTTGTACAATCGTGTCATATTGTTTGCGCCATCTAGTGATGAGTTGTATGTATTGCAGCCAATTTGTTTCGGTACAATTGGAACGGGAAATCTTATGTAGGCTCATGTCTCGAGTATCAGCCGCTTCTGGAATATTTCCCTCATCCCAAATTGGCAAAGGACACATTCGGGATGATGCATTTCCACTATTGTATAGAACATTAAACATGTTGATCTCCACAGTTGGGAGTTAAAACAACTATGTAGGCCATAATGACATATGAGTCCATGTCATATGGCTACCAGATAAACTATAATAAATGAAATGATATAAGTTAATGTGCATATAATATTCATATAGATGTACATAATGTCTTGAATAGAAGATACCTAGTCAGAATGCATCTCATCCAATATATCTCTTATAACCCAAACAATTGTTCGTACTGTTAGGGTGAAGTTGTGCTCACAGTTCTATGTTGCACCATATGGTGTTGCTTTCAGCAAACGATTATAATCTATTTGGACTTGGCCCATATATACACATTTCATACCAAGTTCGGGACAAAGTGGAATGATACATGATTTTAACCTTGTGTTATTACTTTAAAAAAATATTTGTCTACAAATTTAATAATACAATGTTACCTGTAACAACTGCAACGCGCCAGTAATTGCAGCTTTTTCTTTGGTGCTATCATTACATAATTCACGGTATAAAAATGCCAGGACAACACTGCCTCAATTGTAGTTCCTGGCTTCTACTACATCCTCTAATTTTGTAAGATATAATAATGATATTAGATTTTTTGATTAATCAAGACACATCCCTCCACCCAGTAGGAGCAACGCAACTGCACGTTCATATTGTACAGTAAGTTCGTATGGTGTGTTGGGAGTAATTTCGACTTGTGCTTTGTGAAATATAATCGCATGAGTTTGCAATTGTGAACCCTTGAACGTTGTCGCACTTGGCCAAAAATCTAAATATGTCAGGCAGTAATTCTGTCATTCGGTAATTTGCTCATTTTTGATATCATAAGGGGGGTTGCTTGCACTTTCTCCCTTTTTTATGGTTACACAATGAGAACTGAGGAATGATACTCCACAAACTCGTCAGTAAAAAATGCGTGCAATATGTACTTTGAAAAGAGTCTCTATAGTTGATTTATAAATAGATTTTCTATATATGAAAAGACGAGATAAAATGATAACATGTTTAAATTATGATATTTTATAGGGTAAATTGCATTTACCCTGTATTTTTAAAATTTAGTTAAAACCCCCTGTATTATAAAAATAGGCAAATAACTCCATGTGTTTTATAAAATACAACAAAAAACTCCCTCTATGTTACAAACTAACTGAGAGTGTGTGACACTCGCTTATTGTACGACTGGGCCTCATTTTTTTTTATCTTTTTTGGAATTATTTTAAAATAGTTTATTAATATTATTATTTTATTTAAATATATTTAATTAACTAAAATTATTTATTTATAAGATATAGTTAAATATCAAAATATTCAAAAATTAATATTAATTATTTTAAATTATATTATTTAATTATAAATAATAGTTAAATTAAATATTTATATCATTTAATATTTAAAATTTTGAAAAAATTAAATTATTTTCACTTTATTTAAAAAAAATACCTTATTCTCTGTCGCCGGCCACTAGGGGGCCTGGGCGATGGAGGTTGCCCTTCTTCTGTAGGCGACCACTGTCGCCTTGATCTGGCTGCTGCCCCTTCCGAAAGGGGGTGGCCAAGGCAGTGGAAAGGGGCGACGCGAGGTCGTCCCCTTTGGCAAGAGTGACCTCGCCGTCGCACCTTTGAGAGTGTTGTCGCCTCCTAGAGATACATATGTATATGTTATATTATATATATAATGTAGTTATATTATATTTAAAATATATATTATTATAGTGTATGTATAGTATATATACATAAATAAAAAAATATATTTGAATTACTTAATAATTGAACCGTTGATTGTTTATAATTGAAAATCAATGGTTGATATAAGAAGGGTATAACGGGCAATTCAGTAAAAATTTAATGCCGTTAGGGCTTACCTAACTAAAGGGGAGAGTATGCAATATTTTGAAATACACATGGGTTATTTGCCTATTTTTTTAACACAGAAGGTTTTTAGCTAAATTTTGAAAACATAGGGAAATTTTATGCAATTTGTCCTTTCTTATATTATTTTTATATAGAAAGAAGGAGAGGAAAAAAATGCAAGCAACCCCCTATGATATTGTAAATGAGCATATTACCCTCTTGTGAAAAAAAATTAGCAATTTACCCTCTATATTTTTTAAAATACACCAATTTACCTCATGTATTTTTTATAATGAAGTAATTTACCCTCGTATCTAAAGGATAAATTGCTTCTGTTAGGTATAAACCCTTCTGCAGAAGCCCTAGCACAACTAGTACAGAACAATAGTGGGTTATTCAAACTCTTAAATTCAAACCAATATTACAAATAAATATACAACAATATAAAGAATAATTACAGACCTAATAGTATCAACATAAGATAAACAGTAAATAATCACAAGTAAGGCTCAGAGAGCCAGATCCGTTGAAGGATAGCCCACTGTCACTAAGACCAGCAGTCAAACTCATGGTTGCTCAAAACTCGAACGTGAAACCTTGTCCACACAGACCCCTTTTCTGAAACTACAAATATTTCCTCACAAAACTTAAGGCTCATACAGAACTTTTAATCGGAGCAAAAGAAAGAGGAAGAAGGAGATGGTATATTTCTTGCCTCTAAACAACCAGAAACCATATTTAGATTTATGGTGGTTCTGCATTGAAGAGAAGGGTGGAAGATAAGCTCCAAACCCATGGAAATCAAGGACAAAGAGAATGAAGAGAGCAAACCAAAGAAAGGAGGCGGAAGAAGAAATGAAGAGGCAGAATGAGAATAGGGTTAAGTACAATTTTTCAGCTGGGTCAAAGTGGGTTGGGTTAATGGGCCAACAAGAGTGCGCTGGGCCAGCCAAAGTAGGGCAAGGTCACGAGTGAGCCTAAGCCATCCAGGTGAGGTTGAGAGTAAGGAACAGATGGACTTGGATCTACCATGGGTCATGGGCCATATTTTTAATATCTTCATTTTAATTAACATAGGGGGTGAATTGCTATTTTTTTCATAGAAGGTAATCTGCTAATTTACAATATAATAGGAGATAAATTGCATAAAATTTTAAAAAGAAGTAATATAATAAAAATAACCACTTAACAAAAAAACTTGAAATGTGATTGGATACAAGAGCAAAACCATCACTTTTGGACTACCAAAATTTAGATATAGGGAACAATTCAATGGTTCGAGTACAAAATTTTTTTTACGTGAGATTTCATATTTAAATTTTAAGTGTGTGTTGAACTTTGAAAGAAAATGCCAAAAATCAGAGGAATAGTAGCCCTTTTTTATCCCTACTTTTCATTTTCTCCTTTTTGTCCCTGCAAAAAAGAGGGGGTGGGGGTATGTTTTCTCCAACATGCTCAAGTGCTCATCATTTCTTTCTTGACACCATCAAACAACAATCATCTCTCTTTTCTACCACAAATTCCCCCCTCCTTTTTTCTTTTTTTTTTAATCTGGCCTGTGGACACGATTCGTTACCAATTTAAGTGTGTGAAGTTCGATATTTCAATTGTATTAAATATCAAATTGAAATTTCTGATTTCGATTTAATATTAATTTTCAATTTGGTTTTGCTATCAATGTAAATTAATTGTTATATATGTGTGTATACAATACTTAGTTTATAATTTTGAGAAATTGTTGATACACGTTTAATATTAAAAGTGCAATATTTTTATTTTTTTAATCCCAGTTGTGCTTACTTTAGAGAGAGAAGTTTGAGGCGAACAAAATTCTTTTTTTCTGAAATAATATCTACCACAGTTAAATAAAATTAATATAATAATTTAAATTTTGACTACGATTAATCAATGTTTGTTATAATTTTAAACATGATTGATGTTTTGACCTCACTTGCAGAAAAAAACAATTAATAACTTTTGTATAGCATAATTAATTAGTATTTTTTACAATTTTTTATTTTTTATCATAATAATTAGCAATAATAATAAAATTATATTTATGGTAGTGTCATTAATTATTAAATAATATAGAAACAGTCCCATAAGTCCTCAAAGAAAAAAATAAAATAATAACCATAATTTTAAATGCTAGTGAGAATTCAAAAAATGGGCTAATTACAGGGTAGGATGAGTAGGTAGTCCAAGCATGTAGAGACGACATCTATATATATGAAACCTAGAAAAAGTTGATTAGCTTTGTCAATTAATAATAAAATAAAATAATTTCTTAGAAAAATGAAAAGAGATGAAAAATGATTGTCTATAGTCTTTTCTTGCAATTCAAACCTAAATTTGTGGAGCACAATTTCCAACAACAACCACTTCCTTTTTTTTCTCCTTTTTTCTTGCATTAAAAACGCTAATCTCCAATCACTCTTTATTAAATACAGGAATAATTACTTTCTTTTTTCTTAAATTTTGATATAATTATACGTAGATCTTACGTAATTTAAAAAATTATATCAAATATTTATGAAGTTTGTTTTTGTATAACAAATAAGTCCCTCCAATAGGCAAAATTCTCTGGATATTTTGATATTAATAGAAAAGTCGAATAAAAATCGATATTTGTCCTCTATTAACCCATTTCAAGTCAAATAATTTTTTTTGTGATTAAACTACCTTATAACAGTAAAAATATACATCACTACATGCTTTGACGTGTAAGATGTATAAAAGTGATTTGGTTATAAAAAAATTTAGTTGGCCTATTACAAATCAAATATAAGTCAATCGGTAGTAAATATAGATTTTCGCCTATTTTTTTTTCTAACATCATCAAATTTAATAAATTTTAACTAACGGATATATTTATTTGTTAGACAAAAACAAACCTCATAGATATAAGATGTCATTTTTCAAACTATAGAAGGTTCGCGTGTAATTACACCAGACCTCAGGAAAGGAGAGTGTAATAATCCCTAAAATATAAGTTGAAAAAGGATTTATTTATAGTTCATGTTTTCGAACTATTAAAATAAAATTCATTTAAGCTAAAAATTATAAGCTTTTGTCTATCAACTTTTGTAACATATTAATAAAATTGTACACATTAAACTTTTGTCCGCAGCACAGATTTCAGTTATTCTTTTCTTTTTTCATTTCTCTATTATATTTTCAAATAGTCCCAATTTTAACCACAAATATCTAACAATATTCTTTACAATTTATTATAAATAAAAGTTACTGCAAACATAGTGTTTGGTAAAGAGTTGGTCTTCTAGAAAAGGTTGTGATCATAGTGTTTTTGGGACAATAGTCATAGGGTTAGTAAACTTCTCCATTGACAATTATATACTTTAGACCATATTAACTATTATGCATTTTAATGGTCAAAAAAGATAAGTTTGAAATCAAGAAAGTGGACAAAAAAAACTGTTATTTTGAAATTGCTTCATGATGTGACATTAGGAGTTGGTGCTCATGATTTTGATCTTAACTGTTGTGAAAAGAGGTAGAGTTGGTGAAATTAAAATCCTATCATTGTCTGATTATTGGTTACAATTCCATTTATATACATGATCGTTGATGTTCGTTAAAATAATAGATGTTGATTAATTATAAATATTCGATAAGTAAATCATAATTATTTTTTGTAAGATTTGACATAATTACAAATATTCCATTAATTTCAACGACCCTCTATCAACGAGCTCAATTCATTAGTCCTTGTTAGGTTTCTATCCAATTTTAATGATGATTTGACTAAAATGCCCTTTTAAATTATGAATCATATTTTAAAAAAATTTATATATTTTTTTATGGACTAATATTCCCTATAAATTATTTGTTGTACCCACCCTCAAATATTTAAAAAAATCAACAAAGATAAAGTATTGATGTCCATCTTATCGTATAGGAATTACATAATTATTTTTTTATTTAAGAAGCGTATTTGTAATTTTTCAAATAGAAAGATAGTATTTATAATTATGTCAAATCTTAAATTTGATAGCTATAATTACTCTATTTAGAATTAATAATTGATATATTAATATGCTGATAATTAAAATTGATGACGTTATTATAATGAACTCACTATAAAAAACTGCAACGGCCATTATTTTCATTTTTGAAATAAAAATTGGATTGAAATCCAATGAGGACTAACGAATGGACTCGTTATTAAACGGAGGTTAAAATTTGAGGTACGTACTATCCATTTTTTATTTCAAGAATGAAAATACTTTGAGTTTGAAATTATTCAATTCGAAATAAACTCCCTCAAACTCAATTTGATCGATAATCAAACCAAACTAAGTTATGTTTTTTCAAATTAAAAAATAATTCAATCAAATTTAAATAATGGATAATATGTTTTGAGCTCCACTCAATTAATATACATCCTACTACTATTTCTTGAACAATGAAATTTGTCCTTCCACACTAACAATAATGAATTATTGCTCTTAATTTAGTGCTATCTTTTTGTCCCCCCAACTGTAAAATCTGGCTCCACCCTTAGTTCACTTTAATTTGTCCATTTTCCTTTAAAACAAATCTTATTCAAATTATATAGTTTTTATAATTAGTAAAGAATTCATGGAGACTCTATATATAAATTACAATCCTTCTATTTTCTATATAATCATTTAAAAATTTACATGTTTTATGTTGTTATATATCTAAATACTTATGTAAGCATAACTTTTTATAAAATATTGTAAATATGATGTATATGGTTACATCAAAATTCATGCATAATAATATGGATTTTTAAATAAATAATTTACTCTGCAAAATATAATTGGGCATTAGCTCCTAAATATTAGTTTATAATAAAATGATAAATTTTAAACATTAATGTTAAATTATTTTGTTCGGGGCACTAGAAGAAATATGACTTTTTACTAATTAATTACCATAATTAAAAGCAAAAAATATAAAGAATATTAATTAATCACGGTTCTGAAAAACAACTATTAGTCATTCTTTCTACAAATTAAAAAATTGTGACAAATATTTTAATTATATGTAAAATCATAACAAATATTGATTAATGTGATCAAAATTTATTTCACGTTGATTTTATCTGACCATAGTAGATATTATTAATTTATTACAATTTTTAAATCATAGTGAGTCATAATGTAGAAAATAATAATTTTTTTAGTAGTGAGGAGGGGATTTTACCTTTTATACTTGAGAGTACAAAGTGTAATTAACCCCTTTTATTTTAAAACTTTGGATGTCCGAATATTTCTGTACTCGCACAATTTTTTTCCCCTAATGGCTTTTCCTCTCCGTGTGTGTGTGTGTGTGAGAGAGAGAGAGAGAGAGAGGACACAGTAAAAGAGCCAAATGAAACAATAAATACAAAAAGAGTGAGTGTGGAAGCAAATGATAAAAATACAAAGCATGAAGTAATGAGGGCAGAGGAGTTGGCAGCTCCCCTCCCTTTTATCTATCTTCCTATATCACGTGATATATACATACATATAGCTATAAAAAGTGTTAATATTTCTCTTCTACTTTTTATATGTTTTCCTTCAAATTTTTGTCTTAAGGACAAAGATAGGCCAGTGGTTGAAATACCAATTATAAGATCCTTTTGTGGTTAGCTTGTAAAAATCAACAAACTTGGCTACACTCTAAACAAATTTCAACAATATTGAGGGGGTTTCTGCAAAAACTTCTGCTTTTGTAACGAGAAAAAAGTTATTTAAATAAGTGTTTTATCAGCAAAACATTGAAACTAAAAAGAGTGTTTGATTTACTACTCGCACTTTTAAATTGTTTAAATTAAATTTTTCTAAACTATAAGGGTTAGTAGATTTTCACTAACTTTTACAACTTATTAATAAAACTGTACATATTAAACTTTTCTTTGTCCAACTAATTCAACTTCAACTTTTTTTTCCCCAAATATTTTACCTTTTTGGATCTAAACTTACAATTTTCTTTATGACCTTTTCGTCTCAAAATTAAAAGTTATTGTAAGTATCCAATTACATTAGAGTTTCTTTCATGAGGAAAAAAGATTATCCAGTTGGGCAAAAAGATGTGTACTGAACCAACCAGATAAAGAAACAGTCAAATTCTCTGGAATGGAATGGGAAAGTAGATTTAATTTTCCAAGACATTTCATTTCTATCTGCCAAACAAAGAAAGAAACAAACAATGGGAAGTATATATCATTATTCTCTCTATACAGTATACTGAAAGCAACAAATGAAGGTTTTTTCTTTCTTGGGAGAAATGATTTTGTTGCATAAGCAAACATGTCTTTCTTGAATCAAATAATTACCCCAGCTGTCTGTCTGTCAAGATGATGATGCACCATTTCATTTCATTTCTTTCTGCTCAAATTTGAAAAAGAATCCTTTTTTCTGTCCTCTGGAACACAATCTTTATGCACATTGGGACTGTAATTTTTTGAAGAAATATCAACTTTTTTTTCCTCACAAGACAACAAGATGCTGTAGGAATTGCAGAGCCCAGATTTCCATTCCCTTTATCATCTTTCTTGATTCACTAATTCATACCTGACTTAGTTCATCAGCACACAGTTCACATAGTGAAAGAAGCAAAGTGGCAAAGTCATTTTTTGAGAAAATGGTTTTGACTCTTTCTCATCTCACATCACAATCATCACCACGCACAAAAGTCTACAACACGACAAAAGTTAAATTACAACAATATCAGCAAAAGGAACATGACTCTCTCCCAGCCCACCTTCATATAATGCCTCCCATCTGAGTTACATTTTAGGTGCTGTGCCTCTACTTTTTCTCTTCTTGTTGTTCAACTTCTTTACTTGTGTGTGGCCTGGATTTCAAAGTCATGACAGCCATTTTAAAGATGGTAGCTTTTATGGCTTTATTTGGGCAAGTGTGCTTTTCCATGAAGTGGGATGATTCTTTCTCTCAACTGTCAGTAGCTGACAGGATATCCCAGCTGCCTGGGCAGCCCCGAGTCAGCTTCCAGCAGTTTTCTGGTTATGTGAATGTTGATGAGAAGGAGGAGAGGGCTCTCTTCTACTATTTTGTTGAAGCTGAAACTGATCCAGCTTCCAAGCCTCTGGTTCTCTGGTTGAATGGAGGTTAATTTCTCACCACATTGTTTATGACTACACTAGGAGAAGTTGGAAATAGAGTTCTTGGGCAATGTTTATTAGTTTCTTGATTGTGTGTTTGCAGGGCCTGGTTGTTCATCTTTGGGTGTTGGGGCATTTTCTGAAAATGGACCATTCAGGCCCAGTGGGAATGCTGCCCTTGTCAGGAATGAGTATAGCTGGAACAAAGGTGTTTCTGAATTGTGGCAGAATACTTTTGTGTGAATGATGATTACTTTCTTGGTAACTAACAATCTTGTTTCCATGATGGTTGATCTGCAGAAGCAAATATCTTGTATTTGGAGTCACCCATTGGAGTGGGGTTCTCTTATTCTGTAAATTCTTCTTCCTATGAAGGCGTAAATGACAAGATCACAGGTATGTTTCCCATCTTCAACATTCTAAAATGTCAGTGTTGCTGTAATTACAGGATTATGGCCATTCTTGTTCTGGTTCATTCATTGGATGAAACAGAAGAATAGATGTTCAGAAGAGAAAAGCATCAAGTGAATATTGAGGAATTACACAAACCACCTTTTACTCTCTGTAAATTGTTGAATTTGCCTTTCCAAACCATATTGAGGAGATGAGAAAAGTATGTGTTGGATAAGTATCCTGTTTGGGCTTCACTTTAACTTTAGTTCTTTCCTTTTACCGAGTCTGTTTAACTTTCGGACATGGGGAATATTTCAAGCTTTACATGTTACCTTAAAATTCTGAAACTTTGGCTGCATGCTTTGTATTTGTTCTATGTTTATAGCCCGGGACAACTTGGTGTTCTTGCAAAACTGGTTCCTCAAGTTCCCACAGTACAGAAACAGAAGCTTGTATATTACTGGAGAGAGCTATGCTGGCATGTTTCTTGACCCAAAATTTCAACCTTTTTGTCTATTATTGAGAGAAATCGACAATTTTTCTAAGAGGTGTTTGTTGTTAATAGGCCATTATATTCCTCAGCTGGCAGAGCTAATGCTCCACTTCAACAAGAAAGAAAAGATATTCAACTTGAAAGGAATTGCAGTGAGTTCTCGACTCTTTAACAACATTTGTGTTACAGCACAATGTTATGGGAAAGGGATTTGGAAACATGATTCCCACTATACTTTTTGGCCATAAAAAACATAAAGAAAGTGCTTTTGCAAAGGACTCTTCTCTCTCTCTCTCTCTTTATTCAGACTCTTAAGTCGTGTTGTTGTTGCAGCTTGGGAATCCAGTACTAGAGTTTGCCACTGATTTCAACTCAAGGGCTGAATTCTTCTGGTCTCATGGACTAATATCAGATACAACATACAAGTTGTTCACTTCTGCCTGCAATTATTCGCGATATGTTAGCGAATACTACAGAGGTTCCCTATCTCCAATCTGTTCCAAGGTGATGAGCCTTGTCACTACTGAAACCAGCAGATTTGTTGACAAATACGACGTCACTCTTGATGTTTGTATCTCCTCTGTGCTCTCTCAGTCCAAAGTTCTTAGTCCTCAGGTGTTGCCATTAGTCTTTTCAACTGCTTGAACTATCTTATTACTCGGTTTTGTATGAGTTTTTAACCGAGTATGTCTGTCATATTCTGAGGTGCAGCAAGTTACTGAGAACATAGATGTATGTGTGGAGGACGAGACGGTGAATTACTTGAACAGACGAGATGTTCGAAATGCTCTTCATGCTCGTCTTGTGGGAGTCAATAGATGGCTTGTTTGCAGCAAGTGAGCATCTTGGTCCAGGAATTAAACTTATTCCTTTATTTGTATGTAAAATTAGGAATAATGACTTAAGCGTATTCTCATTTCAATTCTTAAATTATGCATAATCATCTCAATTTTCTTTTTCTGAGTCTGAACTACTCTTGAAAAAGTTAAACAACGCTAAGAATATTCTTATGAGGAGATATCACGATAAATATGTATTTTTGAGTACATTGAAGATCTGGATACTTTTGATACAGACATTATTTCATGAATAGCTTCTGAACCCTTGTCATAATCTTGTTTCAGCATACTGGATTACGAACTGCTTGACATAGAGATACCCACAATCAATGTTGTTGGTAGAATAATCGAGGCGGGAATCCCAGTCTTGGTCTACAGGTATCATTTCCAAACTTAAGCACTTCTATTCAAGACTACATTCTGTTTTCACTTTTAACGTTCCGCAACTTCTCTTGAATGGTAGTGGTGATCAGGATTCCGTCATACCGTTAACCGGGAGCCGAAAACTGGTCCATAGACTGGCTCGAGAACTGAAATTGAGAACAACTACACCATACAGAGTGTGGTTTGCGGGGATGCAGGTAAATTCTGTCAATAAAAGAAACGAAATTTAAAATGATTCTAAGATGTGCTGCTCCAAAATTATAGAAGGCACACACTTAACAATGGTGTCTAATGGTTTTCTTGTCACACATTTACGACGGGTTGATTGCACACACCCCCTACAAAAGTACTAATAGCCAAAACACCCTCTTGAAAAAAAAAATAATAAGAAGAACTGAGAACACAACCCTTGAATTTTAAAGAAGGTTGTCTACTCCCTCCCCCTTCAAGGGGGTCTCAATGCCTTTTCTTTCTGTTCGTGGGTGCTTTTTGCTGGTTTCGGAGGACGCCTGTTGCATTTAAGCTCATTTACAACATAATGCGATATGTGTTGTTCGTGATTTCTTGGGATTCAGGGATTATTTATGGTGAATTTCAGGTTGGAGGCTGGACTCAGGTGTATGGCAATATCCTCTCATTTGCCACCGTAAGAGGGGCATCTCATGAAGCTCCGTTTTCACAGCCGGAGCGATCCCTTGTGCTTTTCAAGGCCTTCCTGGAAGGCAGGCCTCTACCAGAAGAGTTCTGAGCTGCTTACTTCCTCCACCACAACAAGATTTAAATTGAACTGTAAGTAAAAATGTTGAGGTGTAGGCCACCGTTATCTCCCTGATCATGTTAAAAAGAATTAAATTTGTTGGTTCGTTGTCGAGTTCCCCAGATTTCCCATATGCTGTAATCCAAAAATTTTGTAAAAAATGTTTCTGATATGAATGAAAAATCAATCAAGTCGAGTATATTACCAGTATCAGAAACTCAGTCTTTGGCATTCTTTCATTTGATACCATTACAGTTCATCACCACCTTGCAAATTCGCAGAAAATTCTTGGTGAATTTCGGTACGATCACAGCCTAATATAAGGTATTGAGGGTGGATTTTAGCTTTATATCCACAGTTCACAATGAACTACACTTGCTATTACACCCAAACCATTCATGCACTCAATTACAAGAATGAAAGAGCAACCCCTGAACTTAAAACTTTACAAATATGAACTTGTCATTGCAAATTTAAAATTGCTCAAACCACACTGCCCTGGAAAAAAAAAACTCATATTATTGAAATAAAATGTATAATATTTTCGCACAACTTCTGGAATCTCTACCCTTGTGAAACTGAACTTTTAACTGGAAAGACTATCACGATATAGATGTTTCAACGTTAACAAAACCATCCCGAATGAGTAATGATCTTTGCAAATGCAGATGGCTACCAAAACTAATGAGCCATGTTAGTCGTTAGAACCGGACATGCTTTGATTCTACTGAGGAACAATGGTGGGAGCTTCAACCTTCATTTTTAGACAATTGAACTCCAATGCTAAGATCGGCTTCGACAGCATCACAGATATGGTGAGGTTTCTTTTGTCTTCACTGGAATCTCCGGTTGCAAAGCCCGTCTCAGATGTGGTTTCGGGGTTCGTACTCGATGTAGATGGGCCAGACACTTTAGCTGGTGGAACTGCTCTCAACCTGGAGGAATCAACCAAAGTATAAATGCAAGTATCTCATGCAACAGCACGAAATGAGAAGATAAAAAATAATGCAACAGGAATTCTAAGCCTGCAATCATTAAACGGAAACTGAGATCCTGACCGAAACAAAGAAGGTCGAAATCATCAATCGGCTATTAATAACAATAAGTAAACCTGCATTCAATCTGGCAAGAGTACTTGAGGAGGTGGGGATTATACTCTGTGCGCCCACTACATATTAAGAAGCCGAGACAGTTAACTCCACCTATATTGAAAATGGTAAACACTTCAAATATATTCTATATAAAAAAAGAAACCTGAAGCTTGGAAGGGACATTTTGATTGCAGGGCCCATCCATTTTCTTGTATCGTTTTGACTTGCTGCCATTGCTTTGTGGAGAAAATAAAGCATAGTAAGCCAAGACAGACCAATGACTAATGAGTATATACTTACATTACTAAAGAATAACAAGCATTTCACAGTTCTTCGTAAGCATACTGACCAGCAGCTGTAATGTTGATACTGCATAAATCCAATGATATATGATTGTTCATCTCTTTCACTCGTATATCCATACAGTTTTTCTCCTTATCGGGAGAATCGGCCATGCCAATCTTGTTCAGGAAGCAACCGAATCGGCCTCTCTTTGTAACTGGAAGTGCTGTAAGACTCTGGTTTAACACAAACCACATCATATTCAAGAAACAAGTGCTTCTTGGAAATGGAATTTACTATGTGCTTGCAAGGACTAATGCACTGCTGCTGTATCGTATATTTATAAGTAAATTGGAGAAATGTCTGTCGTTGCTGTGATTGGGTTTAGAAGCTAAAGATATATGCAATGAAGTTTGATTGCCCTGCGCTTCCAATCTCAGTGATGTACTCGGATGGAGGCTGACCTTTGTAAAATTGGCAACTTGACTCGGAAGTCCAACATCCTGCAAAAACACATTAGAACAAAACTGTCATTTCTATTCTGCAGCTAATGGGAATGTACGAAGACTATTATTGGGAAAAACAGTCTGCCATGAGGTTAGATCACATCTTGAACTTATTTCACATAAGTGAGAACCAGATCTTCAGTGGAAGATATGTGTAATGAATTATATCAGAATAATAAATGTTGAATTGGGCGTTCAAAATTCTACCTTTCGTCCATGTACACATGCTTTATCGCTGTTGACCAGCACTCTTGCAGCCCATCTATTGACAAAGAATTTATGAGGTAACTTGTCAATGTTTTAAACACTTATAGCCTACTGCATAGTAGATAGTTTACTGATACCAACAGTAGAAAAAGGTAGCACTAAAGGGCATGATTTTAACGTAGCAACTTACTTAAGAACCAACTATCTATATTATGCTTATGATCAAATCTCGTCCTCATGTGTCAGATGAGCATAGGTAATATTGCTCGTGTAAAAGTTATACATGAATGCATCCTCTACAATAAAACTTTGTGTACTCTTTGCAGGAACAAGTTATAACGGAAATATGAGGTACGAATGTTTCATCAACAAGACATATAGATAATGACGACACTTGACAGAATAGTTTGCTCGAATATGTTCAAGAACCAAAAGTGATAGGCAGAGAACTTACGCACACGATGTAGGTGGATTCCATACGATTCCTGCTATGACCACAAGCTGAAAAGTGTAAGGCCATTAAAAAGAGAGAATAAAGTTAATGCAAGTTGACATTAAATTAAGATCAATGCTGCTGTATTTGTATTATTCCTTCATCTAAAATAGAAATGCTCATCCTCAAAAACTGCTAATAGTCCAATTAAAAATTCAGTGAATTTGGCTTTATTGTTTTCAGGAATTTCCAGAAATCATAGTGGGCTCACATGGGTTTAAAAGAAATAAATAACTAAACGGATGAATAGAAACAAAGACAACCTCATCAAAAATCCCAGCAGGACTGTCCTCATAATTAGCAAGAAAGAATCCACCGAGAGTATATCTGCACAGTACATAGGATCAACTTGTATTAAATAAAGAGAAGTAGAATCTAAACCTTTACATGCATCTTATACCATTTTTGCAATAGTTAAATATTTACAAATTGTGACAGCATTGATTAGTACCCAAATGCCTCCACTAGTCTGAATTCTTTGGGGATGAAAGCTCGAGCGGTTTCTGCCTTGACAAGATGGAGCTGGTACAAGGCACTGAAAAAGTCGAAAACAGAATGCTTAATGTATATACTTGTTCCATCAACAAAGAGCTGCGACGGGATTACAATGAATAAATGTTTATTCAAAGGAATGGAATAGGACTTGCCTGCCTTTAAATACCCACGGAGGTTTTCCGTATCCTAATGCAGAATTCTTCTCTGCAGTTTCCATTGTTTCAGCTAGTAGTCACTCTGATATGAGAATCAAACACCAGAGAAAATGCTATCAAAGAAAAAGTTGAGTCAAAATTACTCGAGCTTCATCTGCATGACACCTAAAGAAAATAGAAAAATTTCGAGCTTAGTCGAACATCAATCTGAAATATCATGAGATCGAAAAACTAACCACTTTGGACTAAACTGCCAAGAACGACTTCTCTTTCTCTTTTTAATACAGGTCTCAGTAATCTCATTATTCTTGAGAATCCCTATATTCAGGGGTAAAAGTGCAGATGAGATCAGCAAATCCATGCACATAGCAACAGCACATTCTTAAGCCACAGGCAGATGATTCCATGCAAGTTGAGCAAGTGGGTGTTTTACTAATGAGAATTTATAATATATCTGGAGATACAAACATTTAGCAGCCAACAATATACTCACTAACTGTTTATTACCCACCCATAGTTTTCCAAGACCATGCAAGTTGTGCAAGTTGCAACAACATTTTATTTCGTCATTAAAATATAGATTCAAAGTGCTTGATTGGCTGATCTTTTGTGAGCAGTGCTGCTGCTCAATGTCTGAAAACCTAGTCTGCAAGAGAATTTACGTTCTTTGATCCAATAGCATGAGATTCAACAATCGTTTTAAGCATAATGAAGCACAGCAAATGAAGCATCACGAACATCAGTACCAACTGAAGCCTTGCAAATTATACACTTCCATTTGTTTCGTTATAGAAATACTGAATTTCGTAATTGCCTTTCAATGAAGAGAAAACATCAGGTTCTGCAAAGAATTTCACACTGACATAATAAATCACATGAATTATTCTCCAGATACATCATAAGGACTCTGATGCACACCACAACCATGTGCACCAACTACACACTTTCACCTCCACCAACACATCACAGCCACTGCCTAAGAGGAAAAAAGCAATCATTTTTATCCATCAATGCCATGTAATAAACCCATCCTTGAGTTCTAAGCCAAAATCGCATCATAAGAATACATCTGCTGAATCGAACACAAACACTTTTTACTACATAAATTTGAGGAAGAGAATAAAGATTCGGTGAATACTTATCCAACAAACATCCTCTATCCAAATGGATGGAAAGGGAAACCTAGGGTCAGTTCACTCACTGTTACCACTAGTTCTATAAGTGGATCTACGATGAGGGTCTTGACCGGGTCAGGCAGTTGAATAAGGTGGCCTTCTTACCATTCTTGAACTACTTTGAACAAGCAAGCTAGTTGTTTTCTGTATGTAAGGACTCATTGAAACGAACACTAAACTTGCTTCTTGTTTGCTTAATTATTTTGGTAATCAGAAACTATAACGGTACCGTACTTCATTTTTTGCTTGTCAAAAATCCAGGTATACTTCTAATCTATATAATACTTCCAAGGGATTGGCGCATTTAATATTCTTAAGAAAAGAACACTTAACACATCTTTATCCGACTTGAATCTTGATGGGATCTTAATGGGACCAAGACCCATGCATCAAAACAATGTGCAAGGCATCAAAAGTTTCATAAAATCTTACCAGCAAATCAACAAGATAGGTAACACAAATCAACATTTGACTGGAATCAAAACAAGAAAAAGAAAACCACATTGAACTGAATATTTTCCCTATTCAAGAGCAAATGCAAAAATATAATCACCATATTCAAAGAAAAGCAAGAATTCATAGATGAGGCAAGGGGTAAAGGGACTATCTCAAGACTTGCAAATGTTTTCAGCTAACTTACACAGAGAACAGATACTGCAACTGGAAGCCAAAAATCAAACCTTTCTGTGGAAAATTCCAGAAAGAATTTGCTTCAGTTTGAGTGAATTACTACATAATCTCTACTTAAAATTTGTGATAATGAAAAGACAAAGGCAGTAAAAGGGCTGGCCAGTTCAGTTTTGATGGCTGAGAAAAAGATAAGAGAGGAAAATGCACCGGGGGAGAGAGCTAATGGCTAATTAGAGGCATGACATCATCACCAAAACCATATATATATATAGATATGTATATATAGATAATAGATAGATATAGATAAACCAAAACCTCAAAATTAAAGAAAACCTAGTTTAAAAACTGAGATAGCTCTAAGTATAGCTTTATTTTCTGCCATTCTTAAATCCCACGAGCTTTGCTTTGGCGCCAACTTAATACAAGAAGATCTTGTTGGCCATCCACTCCTCAAAACCATCCCCTGTTTTTCCAAGATTTCATGGTATAATTATTGTCCCTCAGTCTTTCTTTATTTTCCAATAGTACATCTTTGTTTCTTTGTAATAATTTTTACCAAAGTATCCTTTGATTTATGATACGACCATATTTAACTGCATTGAGAGTTTCAGTTTAAATTTTAATATGACAGCAATCACTCTACGTGGTCTGTGAATAACTGTATATGGAGATATTAAAATTTTAAATAATGCTTCTAAAATTGAAATCGATGATTAAATTTACAGATGTACATTATTTAATTTATGTAAAGTACGTTAATACAGAAGGAAAAAATCTATTTTCTTTTTTAAAAAATCCAACATTTTGTTTTTGCTCCAATACACTAAAGAACCTGAACCAATGAAAAGACTAATTCTTAGAGCATTGAAGATTATATTATAGAACAATAACATAAACATTTGGTTGGTGGCTCAATTTTTTCTTGAAAATGGGACCACTTAATTATCCATGTTGGTTGTATTGAGAAATCATCTCAACTTTGGTCAGATTATTGGAGAAAGGGAATGTTTCTTCAACAAACATGAAGCTGTCTTTATTCCCTCCATCATCAAACTAATTTAATTATTTATTGGAATGTTTTTCAGAAAAAAAAAATTGAACAACTTTTGAGTTTAATATAGAAAAAAAGAATGAATTTTAGAATGATTTGGAGATATGCAATGAACTAGAATATATTCATTTTGTGTTATACACAGTTATATATATTTTTTATTTAAAATTAAATAAAAAATCTACTGTAATATATTGCGTTATGCAGGATTCTTTATTATAATAAATTGCATTTTTAAATTTTGAATTTATTTTAGTTATTATTTTAAAGGAAAAGGGATATGTGTGTTAACTTTTTGATCTTAAACAAATGGGATTAAGGTTATGATGATGGTTAATGCAAAATCTGAGACAGGTGCCACGCTGGCAGAGGAAGCTTCCTCTCTCTCTCTCTCTCTCTCACCCCAGATAATCAAAGGATAAACACTTGTTTAATCAGCATTAAACTAGTTGATTTGCTGCAACGTGTCAGCTCATAATCCCACTGCTTTTCCGACCTCTTTTTCACTTTTAATTATTAATCAATTTATAATCAACGTACTTTAACTGGTTCCCACTCAGCCAGATAAATTAGTAGGTCGAGAATGCAATTTCAGTGCTTCAATCATTTTATACCCTCCTCCATCTTTTTGGAAAAACTTCTAAAACTCACCCCCATACGGTTAATATATCCCAAACATTCCCAAAAATATTAATTTGATCAAAATTTTAATCTTTGTCAGTTGTAATCGATTTGATCAGCTCGTTGACTTGTTTTAATGATTGTTGATTTTAAGATCATTTGGTGGTTACCATCAAGACATGTGAATATATAAATTTCTCATTGCATTGATCTTTTTTATAAATACAAGTGAACAATATTTGACACGTAAACTTTTATGATATTGTGATCTAGCTATTCAGTCCCAACAATTTATTCTAAAATCCCATCTAATTTAAGTATTGAAAGATTTTAGTTGGGGTTTCTCCGACAAGCCTTGTAGCAGTAAACCAACTCACCCGTATCAATTAGTGTCTTTAAGGTATGATACTATATCACACATAACTCATTAGTAGATGTTATTTAGCAATTTAATACAGAGATCAATTGACGAATTGATATTACATTGCAAGTCAAGTTTGGAACATGAAAATCGTCAATCAATTTCGTTTTTGGGCTCAAGACAACGTGCCCAATCATTGTTGTTGTTGTTCTAACCCCATTTAACATGTAAACAGGTATGAGAGTCGTGTCTTTAAGTTCGTTCAACAATTCTTTTCTACCCGTCATATGATTTGATATGCCACTATCGAGTAGACCAAATAAATGGTTGAGTAACCAAATTAGAAAGTTTTTTAGTAACATCACTAGAACGGTCCAGCATGTTCAATAACTTTTGGAGTTGTGCAGCCGAAAAGCCCGAGATTCCTGCGCCCTACTTCCTTCGACTGACCCGCATGTTGCAACTGCATAAGCCTGGCCACGCCCCATTTGGCCCCGACGTCGAGATTGTCCAATACTCTTCATCCTCGTTTTCCTTTGTACCAAGTCGGATATCCATTAATCTCGAAGCAATCTGCAATATCATGATCGGGGTTTATGACAATTCGAACATATATTCGTCGCCGTACTGCCGTGTTACTTTGATCCAGATTGGCTAAACCCCTTTCCATTTCTTGGGGCGGTTGCTGCCATTGCAATTGCCTTGATCTATCATCCCGACCTCGTATTATCATGCGATGTCCCTCTTCCTTGGTAATCATGGCATAAGTTTTATTCACAGTAGGCAAAGGATTCAAGTTTAAGATTTGAGACCTAACTGTACCAAAGATTGTGTCATCAAGCCCCATGAGAAATTGATGTAATTTCACTTCCTCTCATTCCCGAAAGAATCTCTGTGCAGCCCCACAACAATCGGTACTTTGAAGCAACTAGTAAGTTCATTGGACATTCTTTTTAGTTTTGTATAGTAAGTAATTACTGCCATCCTTATTGTCTAGTTGAAGCAGTCTAGCCCTTTAATTCATGAATTTGAGGTGCATTTCCTACAGAAAAACACTTGCGTAGGTCATCCCAAACTGCTTTTGCGGTCTCCTCATACGTGATACTCGATTTAATGAATTTTCTCTGTAGAACTAAAAATCCAAAAAATCAACATAGAGTTGCAAAAGCAACCATACACTCGCCTTGGGGCCGGTTCCAGTTTCTTCAAACTTCCATTAATAAATTCTAATTTGTTCTTTACTCTCAAGGCATTAGTCATTGCCTTCTCCCACATGTTGAAATTATCGCCTTTCAATGTACACATGATGGTGACTACCTTGCGCTCAAACTAGTTGTTTTCTCATCCATCAGAACCGAGGTGACTGCAACACAGGCCAAGATTTAGATCGGAGCTATAGTGGTGGCAGGTAGCGTGGTTGATCAACTTTCTTTAAAGTTTAAACCTGTTCTGATATCATAAAAGAAGAACAAAGATTTGAGAGAAGGTATTCTTCTATTTCAATGTGTATTACAGGCTAGGAATACACAATTAATAAAGGTAACAAATAACACTAAATCGGGCAAATGACTAATCAAAGCCATAAAAACCTACTACTATAATACAGAAAATATTACATATCAACAAATCTAAAGAATTTGTTACAAGAAATTTGAAATTCACAATTTTAAATCCGTCACTCCAAATATAGTGTGAATTTGGTGTGCACACGTTACCGTGAATTCTTTGCTATAGCTAAAATCACTACAATGCCCTTATGAGCATTAATAGTTCCCATTAATTCAGGGTAAAAAAGTGTACACTTGAAAACTTCTTGTAGATAGCCCCTGCAGTGAGAACCGCGATTTGAAATGGTGCAACCACCGAAAATGATGTTGAGAAGTTAGAACTGATTGAGGCTACTTGATAACATGGCTTCTAAGTTCTTCCTCTATCATCCCTCTAATTTTTGAAGGATTAAACGAGACAAATGAGTCAGACTGAGTGAGAAATTTGAAAGAATTGTGTTAAGCGCAAGGTGGAATTAGAATTGCAGTAATATTCAGAATGAAGAAAATATTGAATCTAGTCCAAGAATTCCCTTATATACAACACGGGGGTGATCTTACTCGTGTAACAATAGAAAACCAGGGTCTTATGGTATGTGTTTCTTTCTGTATGAGCTTAAACTGTGGAAGAGAGACTTCAGACAAGACAGAAACGATGATATAACAAGAACAGTGTAATGAGCTCTCATTTTAAGTAATCAGAAGTCACCAGTAATCCCCACAGGAACACTCTCCAGATTTGAAGTGATGGAATCTATTAGAATCTCTAACAACAATTGTTCGCCCCGTAACAGAAGATACATGTTTCGCAAAATCATGGCAATCTTTACAAGCTCTGAGATTCTTGAAAACCACAATAGGAGCATTACTTGGTGTTGAAATGAGGCCAAATGCAATAGCAAGCCTCTCACTGTGGACAAGAAGCTGTTCTTTTCGCTCTGGCAAAGAATCTGTCACATCATCTTCTGTTAAAAGTGCATTTTCTTTATGAGAATCAGAGAATTTTAGTTCCTTCAGTTTTGAGTAAATCTCTTCTGCTTGAGGATGGTGTAGATCACCCACTATAAATTGGTGTACTTTACTCTTAACAGTAATCCAGCTGCAACCAATCTCTTTCCTTAAATCTCTTTCAGCCATAAGCTTCCTAACGCTTGCAGCTTCATCCCACCTCCCAGACAAACCGTACAAGTTGAATAAGAGAATATAAGCAGCAGTGTCCTTGGGATCTAGTTGAAGGAGCTTCCCAGCAGCAGTTTTACCAAGCTCATATTTTCGGTGGATTGAGCATCCTCCCAATAGACTTTTCCAACTCATTGCATCAGGTTCAAATGGCATCGAATTTATCAAATCAAGTGCGTCATTCAACAGCCCAGCTCGAGAGTATATATCAATCATACAATTGTAGTGGTCAATAGTTGGCTCCACACCATGCTCACGACTCATCGATTCTAAATACCGGTTTGCTTCTTCAACCAAACCAGCATGGCTACAAGCAGTAAAAACTGCCACAAATGTAACTGCATTCATGCCAACACCAGAAGCTTGCATTTTCTTGAAGAGACTCAGGGCTTCAAGAGCATTACCATGGTAAGCACAACCAGCAATCATAGCTGTCCAAGCAACAGTATCAGGTTCATCCATCGATTGAAAAACTTGATAGGCATAATCCAACCTTCCGCATTTAGCATACATAGTAATCATGGCACTCTCTCCATAAAGATATGAAACCAGACCTCTTTTTATTGCATCTCCATGCGCTTGAGAACCAAAATTGAAGTCAGCAAATGCTGAGCACACTTGAAAAATGCTTGTGTATATGAATTCGTTCAAAACAACACCTTGACTTCTTAAAGACTTAAAAACCTTAATACATTTTTCAAATTCACCAATTTGAGAATAACCAGTTAATATAGCACTCCAAGAGACATCATTTGGTTCACTTATCCTCTTAAATGCTTGACTGGCTGATTCCACATCTCCACATTTCACATAAAAATCCACAAGAGGAGTAC
The DNA here is from genome assembly GCF_000512975.1 of Sesamum indicum. Classification (NCBI taxonomy): domain Eukaryota; kingdom Viridiplantae; phylum Streptophyta; class Magnoliopsida; order Lamiales; family Pedaliaceae; genus Sesamum; species Sesamum indicum. The sequence continues at coordinate 13,394,326 of NC_026152.1, forward strand.
CTACAGAGACCTCATTTTCCAACCCAAGTTTAACAATCAAACCATGAACTTGCTCTCCCATTTTTCTGTCATCCAGCGCAGCACAAGCCTTTAGAGTTATGGAAAACACAAACTCATCCAAACCAACATCTTCATTCACCATCCTTTTGAAATATCCCAAGGTGTCCTCATGCCTATCAGCTTGAGTACACCCCACCATCATTGTTGTCCAGGAAACAGCATTCTTTTCCTGCATCAGATCAAAACCCAGCTTGGCACTCTCCAAATTCCCACATTTAACATACATATTACATATAGAAGTGTCCATGGCCACATTATTAGTATATCCGACCTTAATTACTTGACAATGCATCTGATTTCCAATCTCCAAACACGAAGAATCCAGAAAAGACTTCAAAAGGCTAATATAAATAGAAGGATTCGCTTTTAAATCTGAATCTTGAATTCTCAAAAACAATTCTATGGCATCCTCCAATAGCCCTCCATCTGCATAAGCAGATATAATTATGACCCACGAAGCCAAGGTTCGTTGACCCATTTCATCAAACACTTTCCTAGCATCGTCAAAACTCCCGCAATTACAGTACATCCGGAGAACAGAATTCACAAGAAAGGCAGGCGGGTCTTTTCCCAATCGTTGGTGAATTAACTTTCCAAAATCTAAAGACCTTAAATTCGAACATGCTTCAAGTAAATGTTTATACGATTGAGGAGCAACAGGTACATTACAACGGTCCATTTCGAGAAGGAATTCATGGGCTTCCTTGAGTTTATCCTGCCTGGAAAGGGAAACCAAATGGACGTTCTCGAGTTTACCGTGCTGAGCATCGAGGGTTTTGAGTCGCAAATTGCTGGACTTGAGCGATACCCATGAAGGAATTTGGGTGTAATTTGCAGTTCTTATGCTTGACAGTTTGTCAGCGTGAGGAAGTGATAATTGTGAAAACATTGAGTTCAGTAACTGGAGACCTGCCATGGATTTCAGTTAAAGTTCGCGAATGAGATTACAAGAGATCGATGCATGGAGTAAGGAGGCCATGAGGTCTAAGTTTCGCTCTTTGATCAAACAAGCACCCACTTCCATCTCAAGGTATACTAGCCAATTGGATTAGTTATTAGTAGACCACCGTTAAATATCAAGTGTGTAAATAATTTCTCAATAATAAAATATATTTACAATTATATTAAATTTTATAAATTTATTATAATTTAATTTTTTTACTCAATGTTAATTAATATTTAATATATAAATCATATTAGTATAAGTGATTTAATACTTTATATTTACTTATAAAATTTTGAAAGAATATATAAATATTATTTAGGGATCGCAAGATGGGGTTTGTTAATGCCCAAAATCCTGAGTAAGACCTAACAGATCCAATTTAAAAATTTTAACGCCATCCTTCTTCACCATAGAAAAGAAAAATTCGAATTCAACACCTCTTTGGCAGATAATAGAGTAGGTAAATTACATTGACATATATTGAATTTAGGTCCAAATAGACGATCAACTTTATTTTTTGTCAAATTATAATCATACCTCTTGATTTTGTAATTGTAATTATAAGTTGATAATCCTCAAGATGAGATTATTGAAGCTATTAGAAATTTGCCTGTGAGTTATTCGGATTCCCTTGAAATTTCATAGAATCAAGTTTGTCGAAAAAAGGTTTCTAGCCCCGCATTGTTCAGAGTGATGATTTTGAGTCGTCTATAGCCCCAAGTTCAGGATTCATTGTAGGACATCCAATGTTTCAAGGTTGAATGTGGCCATGAGCAGCGTCATAAGTCCGTCTTCGTCCCTCATCAAGGAAGGAGGGCAAACGATTTCACTTGCTCCTTCCTCCCTCGTGACCTCGCACGTTGCCACAAGGGTAAGGGGGGCCTAGCAAATCATATGGTTGCATCGCATCGCGTCTTGTCGTATTGAGTCGTGCCACACCAACATTTGAGGATTTTTCATGTCATGTTTCACTATGTCGTGCCGCATTATGTTGCGTTGCACTGTATTATGCCACGTGCCTTGACCTACGTTTGGTCGAAACTTCTCACCTTGTCCTGAATTTTGGTCAATGGGTAGAAATTTCTCCTCAAGCCCCCTTATTTTCCACTTTTTTGGTTTTATCTCTTGGTATGGTTCATAATTCTCAGTGGATGATTTCCGGGGTGAAGTCGTAGAATCCCCAAGAGAATTGTTTGAGAGTCACTTTGAATTTGAATGTCCCTTACGACACCTTAGGAGGATATTTTGCCTTTCTTTTGCTGATTGCAAAGTGGTGCAAAAAATGCTGGGAGAATTGCTTAAAGCTTTTTATATCCAAATGGGTAGTTGGTTGAACCAAGTCATGGTTTTTCCGACTAGAGTAGTTCGAAAAATTTTACAATACGCAGAGTCGCTTATTTTTAGCAAACTTGACTTTGCTAAAAATTGATCTAAGTGGTCTTGGTCCCGTTATACTTGCTGAGGTTTGGAATCTTGATTTTGGGTTGGATGGCCTTCGCCAGGATATGAGGTGCAAAAGAGTTGTGCTTGGGAGGCGCCACGGCTTGGGGAAGAGCCTTGTGGTTTTCTATACTCTCAAGGTTAACTTGTTGAGCTGTTGCCTGGTCCATCACTTGGGGTCTGTGTTTTCTTGGTGGTGCGTCTCTTGGAGAGCCTTCTAGTAGGCAAGGCCTACTTTTCATCTTTTCCTCGAGGGTTGACCTCTGCTCGCTATTCTCAGGGGCCACGTCTGCTCCCGATCCTCTACAAAGATAATGAGGGGGTTGTGGCGGTGCCGCATGCTCTGTGATATATTGGGCGACTGCTCTTGAAGTGGATTACGCTGAGGCTTCTTTGATCATCTGTCGAAGGGCCTCGTGCATGATGTGAAGCTTGGGGTAGGGGTACACAAACTGAAAAGCCTTGGTTTGATTTCGGTTATAATTGATTTTTTTTTCGATTTAAAAACCGAAAAATCAATTTTTTTGTAAAAAATAAAAATGAATTTAGTATTTTTTTCAATATACAATATATTATAATATATAATATACATTATACTATAATATATAATATATAATAAAATTAAAATATATATACTAAAATTTTGGTTTTTCTGTTCTGTTCGGTCACAGAACAAGGAAAAAAAACCAATCGAAAAATCTAATTTTTTTTAATAAAACTAAAATTTCGATTCGATTCGATTTCAGCCGGTTTAACTGAATTGTGGATACCCTTACGTTGAATCGCCTTTTCCACAAACGACACCAAGTTAATTTCGCAAAGAAACGATACCAATTAAATTTGTACTATAGGAGCGTGTTTCACTCGCTTAAACTAAAGCTTCACACAAGTTTCCCTCCCTTTATTTAATGATTTATGCTATTTAGGGTAGATAAGAAAAATTACTACTTTATCCTCATTATGTGGTTGAAAATCATTAATTAAGGTTATTTCAGTAACTTGAAGTACCATATCGATTTGATAAGTTTGATATTAAACCTTCTTCTTTATAAATATTCTGCTTGTTTTATTTAATGTGATTTATTTCCTATATCATATATTTATCCATTATATCTATATATAATTTTATAAATTATTACTTAAAAATGCATGCATACATATATATACATAAATATATATAATTATATATTTTCTATATAATATTATAAAATAGTCGTGTTGAAACCACATTATATTCTGCCTCTATATCTTCAATTCTTTTTGGTAATATGTAGAGTTTGACCAGAAAATTGCCAATCTCGGCTATTTGTATTGAGAAATTCTAATTCAAAACTTGTTTAGTTGAATTTAAATTAATTATATATTAAATATGATATAGCGTACAATTCAAAAAATTGTACCAATAACATAGTATAATATATATATATATATATATATATTATACTTATTTATCACTGATTGGGTTCGATTAACTTAACCTTGTTTGGTTCGAATTTTACTGTACTGTAACCCCGGCAACACAGTTTGATCGATTCGGCACCTTCACAATTTGATCTGATTTTTGGAAACTTTTCTTCTATTATCTGAGGAAATATGTCAGTTGCGGTTGACACATGCAATTCAAGAATTTTGTGTGTTAGATGTAGCAATGAATTTAACGAAAATCTTCAGTTTTCGCGCTTCCAGTTCAATTTCCGCAACCGCCACCAATTTGTCGATTTCGGCTCCCGTCGTCGACTTTTCGCCGCCGTTGATCGGAGAAAGTCCCGATTTTTCACGATCTGCAGCAGGAAAGATGCAGATGTTGCTGCATTTGAGGAAGCGAATTTTTCCAGTGAGAAAAATGTCGATGAGGAGTTAACGTGCGTGATGAAGTTCGGCGGTTCCTCGGTGGCGTCGGCGGAGAGGATGAGAGAGGTGGTTCGTCTCATCCTTAGCTTTCCCGAGGAAAGGCCGATTGTTGTTCTCTCTGCCATGGGCAAAACTACGAATAATCTCCTTCGCGTATGTAATCATGCAAAATCACTTTATTGGTTGGTCTAGATTATGTGAGAAGTAGCTTTTACAATTTTTGGTTTAAGTGGTTTAATGGTTGAATTTTAGGCAGGAGAGAAGGCTGTGAGCTGCGGACACAGTAGTGTGTCGGAAATTGAGGAGCTGGCCTTTATAAAAGAACTGCATCTTAGGTGATTGTCAGTTTCCTTGTGTCTGCAAGATGTTATGCTTACTATAATAATTGGCTGCTAATGGGAGATACAATGATTGCATGTTTCAGGACGGTAAAGGAGCTTGGACTAGATGATTCTGTGATTTCTGGTGAGAATTGATTGTGGTTCTTGATGTTACTTTTCCTTCACTAAAATTAATGTATATTAGAGGATGACACAGAAGATTTTGTATTGTCATTTCAGCTTCTTATTTTGGTGTGGAACAAAAGATGGATCGGTTAAGGTTGATAATTGCTGGAACCCATGATAAGTCCATTATATGGTTACCTATCTTTCACACTGAGGTCGAAAGCTTGATTAAATTGTCATTCAGATAGATGATTTTCCTGTGAGTTGCTCAAGAACTTTGCTGTTCTTTATGGTGTTGCAACTCTTTCACAGCAAAAGATTAGGTTGCTTTTGGCTTCCAGAACTGCCAAGTTATTTTCTAAAATGGCCTTGCATCATATAACACCATATTAGTGTGAAAAGAAATTCAATGATGCTTTGTTTCTTTCTGAGAATTCATAGAATCACCTTGCAGCATTTTGGAAATTTATGAGAATCAATATCATAAAAATACGCATGGGACAGATCTACTGAAGAATTAAACTTTTTGGCATCTCAATAACAGCCTATTCAGACATCTACCTAAATACTTGTGCTACTCCTGTCTGTTTTTTGCGTAATATTTCATGTACCTTTTTCAGGGCATGTGGAAGAACTCGAGTTGCTTTTGAATGGAATTGCTAGATTGAAGGAGCTGACGTTACGTACGCAAGACAAACTTGTGTCATTTGGAGAGTGCATGTCTACGAGAATATTTGCTGCTTATCTGAACAAAATTGGCACTAAAGCACGGCAAGTATGTTCACTCTCTTACTTTGTCCATGTTCTTGAACTATCCACCAATCCAACCCCAGAATGCCCAGAAACTTTTGAATCTTGTTTCTGTTACAATGTCATGCACTGGAGAATACTTCAACCAATATGAATTTTTGGTTCATGCCTTCATAAAAGACGTGCTTGAAGTTGGTTGCAGGTGTTCATCTAACTCAAATTGTTGAGAATGTATAAAGTGAAAACTAAAGGTTTTACGCATCCTATTCGATGTTGGTCAATAGTATTCATCGAACTTACATTGGCCCGCCTGCACTGCAGTATGATGCATTTGACATTGGATTTGTCACAACGGATGATTTCACAAATGCAGAAATTCTGGAAGCAACTTATCCTGCTGTTGCCAGTAAATTATACAGTGACTGGACCAACGATCATGCAATTCCAATAGTTACTGGCTTCCTTGGAAAGGTCCATCACCTAATTAACTGTTGCGCATCTTTTTTCGTTCCGGGAAGTTGTTTGAAAAAGTAATCTTATAACTCTGACCACAAAAATTTTATAATGTCTAGCATTTCATCTGCAGGGATGTAAATCTGGGGATATCACCACTTTGGGCAGAGGCGGCAGTGACTTGACAGCTACCACTATTGGGAGAGCTTTGGGTTTAAAAGAGATTCAGGTGAGCTTAAATGTAAGGACAGCCTTATGGTAACTGATGGGATGATAAAAGTATTTTTCAGCATTGCTCAAATTCTTACAGGTGTGGAAGGATGTCGACGGTGTTCTGACCTGTGATCCCACCATTCATCCAGGTGCAAAACCTGTGCCTTATTTGACATTTGAAGAGGCAACAGAGCTAGCTTACTTTGGAGCTCAGGTTATATTACAGTTTCTTGCTTATCTTTTGTTTTGGCCTTTATGCACCGAACTTCCTGCTGGTATTACTGTTGCCACTATCAGGTACTAGTGAAAACAGAAACTGCGTGATTAAGTTCAATTCATGATCTTAAAAACTGCATATATAGTTGTCCTAAGCAACATCTCAAAATATGCTATGTCCAGTGCCTATCCAAAAGTATACTCACCTTTCGTAGGCTGTGGCAGCTATGACTGTTATTAAAGCTGTAACATGGTTGAATCCATAGCTTCCCAAACCATTGGTTTTCACCAAGACAGACTTGGCAGTAATAGTTGGCTGATAAGTTCCGTTATGTCAAGTAATATAATAAAAGAAATTTTAAAAATAAATATGCTTCGTGCGGTGTATAAACCCCAAAAAATCAGTTCTTGCTTGTTGAGTTTGTCTTTCTTTTCAGTTGATATGCATGGTAGAGGGTAGGCGCATGTTTCGTCATGGTAATTGTACTCTCTCTGGTTAGGGCGGAATCATTTTTTCATGCTCTTGACTCCCCGAAATTCAATTCTTCTTAATTTTTATGTTGATCTCTTAAAATTGTATTCAGTTAAACTATGTTGAGATAACCAGACAGGGAAAAAAATGAACTTAAAGATGTGGAGTGAGGTTCTGCTACTGTAGTCAAGGTTGCAAGTTGTTTAAAAGGGCAACCAGAAAAAAACATGATTCCCTACATTTTTCATAACAGGTTAGTATATTGAGTACACAGACTGTTTTCTACAGGTATTGCACCCACTATCCATGCGGCCAGCTATGGATGCTAGTATTCCAGTTAGGGTCAAGAACTCTTACAATCCTAAAGCCCCTGGTACCCTCATCACTAGAAATAGAGACATGACCAAGGTTTGCATTCTGAAGATATGACTCACAATTTTTAGATGGAAGAGCTCAAAGTATTGACAGTTTAATGCCAAATAATGCACAGGCTCTGCTCACCAGTATAGTTCTTAAGCAGAATATCACCATGCTGGATATAGTTAGTACCCGGATGTTGGGCCAGTTTGGCTTCCTTGCTAAGGTGAAAATTAATCTTTATTTATCGACTATATCTTTTGTCCTTCACATAGAACCTACCTATGTGACAAAATATTCAATCTTCTTGTTTGTCAGGTATTTTCAATATTCGAAGATCTGGGTATATCTGTGGATGTTGTTGCAACAAGTGAAGTTAGTATCTCTCTAACGCTCGATCCATCAAAAATTTGGAGCAGAGAACTAATTAAGCAGGCAAGCAAACTATCTGTATTCAGCTGAAGCACAGAGAAAACTTTGCTAGTCAAGTTTTTTTCAAGTGCAGTATTAGGACCACAATTGGATGGATAGTTCTTTCCTGAAAAATTATTTTTGGAGAAAACTTAAAATAAAAATTAAATTTAGATAAATGGGAAATGATTTTAAGATATATTTCTGGATGGTTGTCGTTTAGCAGAAACACATCATGATGGCAACTATACGATTTTTAAGGTTTATAGAGGTGGGAGAGAACAGCTCCTTCAAAATTTTGGGGTTGGATTGAGGTGGCCGTCCAATCACAGGCCTCATTGTCAAATGTGATTCTGATGCAAAAATATTACCTACATTATAATAGTTTCAGTTCCTTGTGGCCTGCTATTTCCATGATCTTCTATTTTTCCCCTTTCGAGAACAACTCCTACTCATACGCAGTTGGCAATGAGCAGGAACTTGACCACGTGATTGAAGAGCTAGGAAAAATTGCTGTTGTAAAACTTCTGCCGCACCGATCAATTATCTCCCTCATTGGAAACATCCAGTATTCTTCCCTGATACTAGAAAAGGTTTTCCTTTGATTTTAATCATCCATTTCTTCAGTTCAAAACTTCTCTGGTTTCCTATACAAATTGACCTGTAATTGTCAGGCCTTCAGCGTTTTCGGGAGAATTAATGTGAACGTCCAGATGATCTCTCAAGGAGCTTCCAAGGTTCTCTAACCACAGATTCATGCATACGCACAAACAGTTGAATCACCATTGTTTTATGGTTTCTAACAAATTAACGATGACGATATGCTGTTTTTGCAGGTTAACATGTCGCTTATAGTAAATGATAGTGAAGCAGAACAGTGCATTAAAGCCCTTCACAATGCCTTCTTTGAGAGCGGTGAAGTCTCGGAGAAGGACTTGGATGCTGCACTCAACAATGGCAATGTTGAATCTGTTCCAGCAAATTGAGCATAACCAACTTTATTCTGTAAGCAGTGTTTTACTATGTTGTGCAGAAATTTCGGTGTTGGGATCCCATATAATTGGACTACCACTGAGTCGAGTTTTTTTTTCAAGAAGCTACACATAATTTATATATTAAATATTAATCAATAGTTTAATTCCTTTTTAATCATAAGTAATAGGGTAAATTACGTTAAATTTACCTGAAGTTTGATACAATTACAAATATCTTCAAATTATTTGAGAAATTATCGAGACCCATCTAATAATAATGTTTGTCCAAAAATTGAGGCATTCCGTTAGATTCTTTTAGGGTTTCATCCAAATTTTGTATTAAATTATCCAAAATGTCTTTTTGGACCTTGAATTATAATTTTACATATTTTTAAATTTTTTTGTACATATATATGTGTGTTTTGATAAAAACATCCATTCATCATCAGTTTATACATTAATTTATAATAACATACATTTTTTTTTATATTTTTTATAATTTTAAAAAATTAAAATTTTAGCAAGGATAAAGTTCACATTTTTACTTTACTGTCTAAGGGTCGTAGAAATATGTTAGCAATATTGATAATTGTTCAAATAATCAAAAGATATTCAAAATTCTATCAACTTTTAGGAGAGTTCGATCTAATTTATCCTAAGTAATAAAGTACAATGAGAACCGTATTTTATATAAATGATATGGAGCTGAAAATTGTATTTATTTTAAAGTAACTATCATAATACTAGTAATGTAAGCTCCCCGTGATATCGCTATATAAGTAAACTGTGAATTATTGAGATTTTTCTTTTTTAGTTTACTTTTATCGTTGTAAGAGGTATTAATAGTGAAGCGAAGAACAAAAATATTAAATGCTTATTTTTTATAAGTATTTCTAAATATAAAAATAAGTTAATAGTATATCACTATTGATGGGTCTATCACGTAAATCTAGACAAACAATAAGAGCATAACAGTCAATTTCGATATAGGGTAATTCCACTATATTTTTATGCATTGTACCTCATCTTAGTAGGCTCATTTCTCCCTATTAATATTCCCTCTCAATTATTTAGCAAACCAAAAATACGAAGTTGAGCACCTAAAAATACAATGAAGCATATAAATGTAATAGTGTATATTTTTTTATATAATTCTAAAAAAATACAATGAATTATACTGATAAGTTTGTGACAGTGTTGGAACCCTTTGATTGAAATCTGGTGCCAGATTCAAAATTTAGGAAAAAATATAAGTAATTCTTGTGATGCTGTATAAATTATTATCTTATATAAAAAATTAGCAATTTACTTTCCAAAAAATGAAACCTCCTACTAACCTCAATGAAGTGTAGAGATTAGCAGGGCGCATAACAACTCTTAGTTGATTCATTTCTCAATCAATAGAACAAAGCTTGTCGTTCTTCAACGCCCTAAGAAAAACTAAAAACTTCGTTTGTGATGAAGAATGCCAATAGGCGATTCAAAATCTGAAACCATACTTAGCAAATTGCCTTTACTCACCAACCGACACCCGGCAGGCCCTTATACCTCTACTTGGCAACAAGCCAACAAAACCCCTCAAAAATCATATTGGCACCTTATATGTTCTCTTGATGGGGGATAAACATAGTTGGACATTTCCCAACTGTAGTAGGACAGTGTAAATTCCTCCTTGTGGTGATAGATTATTTCAGCAAGTGGGTGGAGGCGGAGCATTTAGCCCGAATCACTAAAAATGAAGTTATAAAATTCTTATAGAAAAATATCATTTGCAAGTATGGCTTACCTCGTGTTATTATTCTAACAACGATCATCAATTTCAGGATTGGAAGATTGAAGATTGGTGTGCCGAGCAAGGCGTCCAAAAACGCTTCTCGTCCGTCGCTTACCTCAAGCTAACCTAACCGAATACTGGTTCAAGAGATCAAAGCAAAGCTATCACAAGCAGGCATACAGTAGATAGACGCATTGCCTAGAGTGTTGTGGTCATACAAAGACTACTCTTCGTTCCACTATTGGGAAAACTCCCTTCAATTTGGTATACGGATCAGAAGCAATCACCCGACTAAGGCTGAGCTAGAAACCTTCATAATCCAACTTTATGAGTGGGAGAACAATGACAGCTTGCTACGAGGTAACTTAGACTTAATAGATGAAGTACAAGAAGATGCACATGCTCGTATAAAGAGATATAAACAAAGAATGGTCAATGCTTACAATCATCGAGTTAGGAAAAGAGAATTCCAGGTGGGAGACTTAGTACACCAACGAGTCGGCGCTCTGGGACCGATAGGGAAATTAGCCCCCAATTAGGAAGGACCCTACAAAATCACCCGGATCATCAAATTTGGGGCGTATGAACTGAAAAACATAGATGGCAAAAAGCTTTATCAACCATGGAATGCTTGTAACCTCAGGAAGTTTTACTCCTAAAACTTCTTTACTTACAAATTGATTATTAAATGTAAAGCACCTCTTTCTTAATAAAAATGCAGCCTTTGTTTTTCTTCTCATGATGCTTGCACTCCTAGAGTAGGGGGAAAGTGATGATGCCTTCTAAATTTATTGGGCCAAGCACACAAATTAGGTGTACTAATCCAGCCAACTAAAAGCCCAATTAGCCCATCAGCAAGACGGATAAGGGATCATCAACAAGAAAGAAAGGCCCACAAGCTTACGTGTCTTTACTGAACTGACAGGCTTAAGAAATGAGTCCATTTCAGTCGGATACCTCATCATACAGCTTGGAGGACACGTTATATAGCTTATCAACAATTTTGTACACATCACCTAAAATATCTTAAAGTAGTTCCAGGTAAATAGGTATACACCAACTAGAAAATCCACAAATAACTAACTCTCAAATTTGTAGGTGGATTTGGTAGATTTTAGTCCAGATGAAGTATCTCAGCCAATACTTACTTAAATCACCAACGTTTTGTTGCGGATGACAACTAACTCAAAGAGTCTTCCAGTGGCGTACGACACCAACAATTGACCCCGTATCCAACTCTGTATGAGCCTATAAATAGAGGTCTTATGTATGTTCTTGGGGACACGATTCAACATCACATCTATTCTCAAACTCTTACTTTCTTGCACCACACACTCTCGGTTTTTAAGCTATTTTAAGCTTATATTTGGCGCTCCACAAATATTTATCACTCTCACATCATACTTCAACATTATTTCCACTTTATTTCAAAATTCTCTTTTATTTCTTCTTTAATTGATTACTAATTTAAGCATCGAAGTGATAAGCTCTATTTTGCCGGGCTAGTCCTTTTAAAATCTTCAAATTTTTTTGAAAATCCTTAAACCCTTGTAATGTGGCTAAATTTCTGATATACATCATTAATAATAATTTATGTTACTTTTTTTTATTGATTTATATATTTTAAATTTTAAAAAATATTTATTATATGCATAAAGCTCGACATGACACGACTTCTAGTAATTTAAAAAATAATACCATGCATTACAACTATGAGGAAATTTTTATTGTGTACTCTTGCACACACCAAAAAGCCCAAAAGAAGAAGATGGTGATGATGATGATGATGATGTTTTAATCTTGTTGTTGGTATCATCACAATGGGATTTGCGCCTCTGCTTTGGATTTTGCTTCGACTGCTCAACAACTGCATTTTCTGTGATTCAACTACTGAGAAGCTGTAACTCTGTTTTCCAATCAGCGAAAATGGTGGAGAGGTTTTTTTACAAGCGCCAGCCAAATTTCCAGCTCCCCGAACCACCCCACCCGATCACCCTTCTATCTGGCCCGCCTTCTTGGTAACAATCTCCAACCAAAAGATTTTACTCTTTTATTTTTATTTATTTATTTGATTTCAGTTTTCTGTTGATTAATCCGAATTCTGAAGTTTGATTTTTCTCATTTTCTGCAGCGGCAAAACCTCACTGCTGTTCCAGTTCGCATTGAACTCCGCAGCGGAGAGCAATGGCGCCGTGGTTATCCTGTGCAACCGGCGCAGGCTAGAAACCTGCCCTCCTTTCCTCTCTCAGGTATTCCAGTTTTTCTTTTTCTTTCCTTTTCTATTTGGGTTTTTTCTTAACTAATTATTCCAGGGTGTTGATCCCTCTTCCGAGTTATTCCAACGAATTCAAATGAAGTAAGTAAAAAATGCCCTTTATCTCTGTTCCTTAGTAAAATTCTTTTTCTTTTTGTACACGAAGGATTTGGTTGTTGTTGGTGAAACTGAATTTGTGTCGATTAGTAGTTACAATTTGTGTTACATTTGTTTAAAGGTATGTGGATGATGATGAAGGGATCAAGAACTATTTTGCTGCATTCCACTTGCATGATACATTTCCTGTTTCAGTTATTATCGATGATTTTGCTGATTTCTTTAATGAAAGGTAAAACTTTTCTCTGCCCAGTTTAGTTTGATATGTCCTCATTACGTGGTTGTAGCTGTTTTTTTGTGTATTCTGTTGTTAGGTGTTGGCATCTCTGATGTGTGTGATGTTTTAGAGATAAGGAAGTTGGCCAAAGATTTACTTTGTCTGGTTCAATTCTTTAGTTGTTTCTCTTTGTTTTTGAAAGATATAGAGAGAGAGAAATAGAGACAAGTGTGTACGTGTTGGGAGTCATTTATGTGTTTCGTTTTGTATTTTGTATTATTGTGAGATAAATAAAGATACGTTCAGACATAATCAACTTTGTGTTTTGTAAACATATAGACAAACTATTAAGATATTCTTTGTTGTCTTTCGGATAGCGGAAAATTGAAACAAAACTTGATCAAATTTGGTTATTTTCTCTGGATTTTCAGATACTAGTAATATCTACATATTATCTGGTGTAATGTCTCCAAATTCTGGTTTCAGTCCTCCAGTATTGATACTTGAGAAACATAATAAGCTCCTTGATTTGGTTTCTTAAAGGACTTGCCAAGAGAGGTACAACAACCCTCGAGGAAGAGACTTGGCAATGGTTCGAGTCTTGGCACTTTGTCGTAATGCCATTGATCACTTTAAGTGAGCGAAGTTTCTATTAACATCTAGTTCTTTACCATATTCTTTGGCATTGTTACGAATTGTGGTGCACCCTAAAATTCAGTTATTTGAGTGAAACTTTCTACCATGACAGTAAAAGAGGTGCTTGTGAACTTCTATTCTCAGACACTCACAAAGGTGACTCCCTGAGACTGCTCTATATCTACAGGAGATGGGTGTCCTGCATTTACACAATTCAAAGTAAGTCGGCAAGTTTGAGGTGCAGCTTAGCAATAACCAAATCCCTTCCCAGGGTAGTTTCCATCTGATATTTTCTTGATTTTGTTGTAGAAGGTGATGGTGTGGGATCATTCATTCTGAAGAAAAGCTATTCGGATACTGCAAACACAAAGAGAACGAGGTCTGCCAGGTACTCCGTTGCACTTCAGAATCTGGTACTTGAGGATCTTCTTGAAGAAGTAGAATGTTAAACTAAAATCCAAATTACTCCTTTTTTATTGATCAAATTAGATTTTGTGTGAAGAGGATACTGTTATATCTCACTTATCTCCAAATGTAGTCACCAAGTGTATATATATCGAAGTAGTTTTAGTGTTTGTTTGTTTAACTTCACCAGAGTTGGTGGCTGAAACTAGGACCAAGAGCTCATCTCATACTTGCAACATCCATGTCTGATTGATAATCTTGATTATAGGCTTTGTGTTATTGTTGAAACTAAATGTGAGTTATACCTTAGTACCTTACCCTCCTCAACTATTAAGCTCACACTTTAACCCCTCTCTTCACCACCCATTATAATATGAAGTGCAATTTGTTTGGAGATAGTTGAACTATTTGGGATTGGGAATTTTGCCATTGTCTCCCATTTATATAATGCATATGGGCATGTAGCTTAGAACCAACATTCTTTCTCTGTATTCATTTCTATAAAAAGGCTCTGATAATCATTTTTTCCCCTCTACCAACTATCTATATATGGACATAATTTCCTTGTTAAGCCTAATCTAATAATTATAGGTTTATTCAAAACTCTGTGGTCTTCATCTCTTCATCTTCTTGCCCTTGATGTAATTCTTCCTCCATCAATTATAAATTTCAATTATTACTCCATATTAAATATCTGTAATTAATCAACAACTACGGTAATCCGATCCATATCAAATCATGATTCAAATCCAAGGATGAGAGTCTTCAATCTTTTCAAGTTGCATATTTCAAATTTCTATTCAAAGGATTTTAAATACTTTAATTTTAATTTTAAACTATATGTTATTAAATATTAATAAATTTTAAATTCTTTTTATATGGTGTCCTTTCTCAGAATTCTTCCCTCATATTCGAATCCATCATTACAGATGTTGGCTCAGTTTTAACAGCATTAATGCTACATCTTGTGGATGTTCTGTCTGCTTTAAATTTTGGCATAAAATGCTTTTCTCCAAAGAACAACTCGAAATGCAATTCAAAGGTATCAGATGCTTACTGCTTTATTCTCTTCTTAAATAAATATATATTAAAGAAAAGCAATATTGTATCTTGGATGCTACATCTTAATTTTAGCATTCATATTATTTTTTATTTCATTCGAATTGATTAATTCAATTTTGAGAGAAGAAATTAAGAAAAAAAATTCAAATAACTACAGATTAGAATAAGTTGAAGTCCATCACTATTTAATAAAATATAGTTTAAATTTAGAGTCGGATAATTCAAAATTCTTTAAACTTAAAATTAATTCAAATAAATTCAAAAGATTTATAATTAGGAATTTGAAATAATGAAATAAACCGGGAGGAAAACAATTTCTAATCTGTCATAAATTTTTATAGATGTAAATGGTCGACACGTCAAATCTGCTAAAACGATTTTATAATTTTAAAATAGTAAAAAAGTAAATAAATTTTTAAATGTAATTTCAAAAAATAACACCATGCAATAATTTTCTTAATTGATGTATATTTAAAGTTAAAACATTTTAGTATTTTAGATTAGTTATTATTTTATTTTCTTTCTGTTTCATTTGATTAAATAAATTCAACAAAATTTAAGTTACACATAATTATCGAGTGTGCTTCAATTACTAATATACAAGTCGCATTGCAGCTTGCAGAATAGAGTTGGAGTCATTCTTTGATATCTTTGATGTTGCGACCTATAACATAGGTTTCCTATTGCTTACAAGATTTTCGAAAATAATCCCATAATTTTAAAGACTTCTCACTTTCAGTCCTCTTACCAATTTTGTTAAAAATTTGACAGAAAAAAAATTACGTGTCTATCACGTGGTTCTGAAAAAATAACAGCGACCTAACTTGTACATGATTTGCAGGATTTCCTAATGAGAGTTGGCAAGAAGATTGAAAATGTATTAGGCATAAATTGTGATGGTCTTTTGGTGTGTTGTGATATGTTTGTACTAAAATACCCTTCTTAATTCATATGAAAATAACTACATATTTTACATCATTTTTTCAAAGGGAAGTTATCAATTTATGTTTAATTTAATAATTTCACTTAACATTTTTCTTACATCATAAGATTTTTTATTTTTTTTTTTACTTCTTACAATTGCTTCAAATCTTTTGAAATTTTAATGTGTCCTTTTTCTTGCATCCCATTCATAATTATAATCATACAACCTAGAAAATTAATATTTTTCTAAAAAAAAAACTGAATTTAATTAATAGTTACTTTATCATAGATATATTATTATAACTAGAGACAAAAATACTAATATTTCTTTTAATAATTTGCACATACATCGACTATGCCTGACTACCATTCTAATAAACTTATTCAAAATTTGAAGTACTTTCTAATACTACTCAAATATATCCCTACAGTATAACAATACTTCAGGAGTTAAATCGTTTTTAACCCCTAAAGTATAATTATATTTGCATTCACCTCTAAAGTATATTAATGAATTGATCGATTCGGTATATTGCTCGATTTATTAAAGTAGATGCCATGCATAATTAAACAGTAATCCAGGTATTGGATTCTAACTGCAATGCTTGCAGCAAGTTCATTTTTTTATTATTATTATTAAATATAATTGATTGTTTATTTTGAAAAATAAAGAAAAAAAAAAATAAATGGATGGAATATTGAAGAGGCATTTCCAATTCCAGATTATAGATCCGAAGATGTTAATTCCAAATTCCAAAACATTGAATATGTGACAGTCAAAAAAGTAAAGGCTAATCCTTTTCATAATCTACCTTTATTAACTTTTTAGATGCTAAGAATATATGTTCTTTGATGAGAGAGAGAGAGAGAGAGAGAGAGAGAGAGAGAGAGAGATTTTGTCACTTACATGCAAATTTGGTTGAAGTATTGTTAAACCCTCTGCAGATGCTATGTTCGATATTTAATACTTCGGATAGTTGGATGATTGTCACATATTTATTTTTGGGATAGTTATATTTATATTTCTTGATTAATAGTTTATTTATACAAATTATCCTTTTTTTTTAAAACAAATGCACATATCTCCATAAAAAATATTAATATTTTTTATGCAAACCATCAGTGCTCATTGAAAAATTACATATATACCCCCCAAAAACGTCAATATCATTACATAAACTACCCATATATTTTTTGTTGTCATCGGTGATTCTATAATTATGCAAAAAATAACAGTAGTTTGTATAAATAAATTATAGATCAAATGGTATTAATGTATGTAATTATCCTATTTTTTTTTATACATTGAAATATTATAACGATCATTTATACACTTAATAGAAAAAAACACTGAATATAACATGAATTTTGACCATATCGAACTTGCCCCGATTCTACGGTACCTATTGGCGTTGACTATCTGACTTAAGTTGAATAAGATATTGAGCAAATCAATTTATTTGAATTTCTTAACATATTTTAAGTAGAATTTGTGTTTCGCTTCATTAATAACTATCTGAATCTAAATCAGTTTTTTTTTATCAAGTTAAACTCAAGTAGTTTGATAAATATAAATATATTCTTACAAATTTTAATTAATTAAAAGAAAGATGCTAAATTTACCAGACTCATCAAATATCATGTTGAATTTGACCAAATAGTAATTAGTATCGACTCTTGGACTAGATTCGAACCTCCATAATGCAAAATAAATACTTTATTAAAGTGTATTGAACTGCTTATGCAACTTACTAAAGGACAGTATACGGGACCTAGGTGTCCTAATATTTTTTCCCATAATTGTAAAGTTCAACAAATATTTGATTATATTAATAGGATAATTTATAACAAATTAATCATTGATTTATAAGTTATAACCATCAATTATCATAAACGGAGTTAGACCCATGGGCCATTGAAGTTGCTTTATGACAAATTGGGAATATGGATTCAAAAATAGGATAAATTACATTTCATCCCCTCATACTTTGCCTATGGTAAAATTTACAACCCCTATACTTTAAAAACCTAAGTTAACATTACACATACTTGATTATTAACACCATTACATTTCAAGGCGTAACTAGCATTTTATCTTTATCTTTAGAGATAATTACACTACCCTTCATGAGATTTGATATAATTACGCATAAACCCCCATGATCTGAGAAATTATATGTAATACCTCTAATGTTTGTTTACATCCAACAAATAGATCCATCTGTTAGTAAAATTTATAGATGGAGACAAACGTTAGGGGAACTAAATATAATTTTTCAAACCACAAAAATTTACATATAATTATGCCAAACCTCTAGAGATAACAGCATAAATTTGAGAAATATCGAATAATTTTATAAATTTGGCTTCATCTTGTTCTTAGTTGAAGTATATCTTTTCTATACATGGCTACAAAGATATACAGGGCAATTTTTGTATAGATGTTTCAATTGCAGTATATTTTTCTTCATCTGAAAATTAGCAACTATTCACCCTTGGTTTGTTTTATTCTTTTGTTACGGAAATAAAAAAAATAAAGGTGGAACCCACAAATTCTTTGGCAAAGATTGTGCCTATGTTATGTGTGTCGGCCAGAATTCCTAAAACTGACTTATGAGCACTAAAGATAATGTGCAATAAATTTTGGAGACTTTGATATACGATGGGGATTGGTGTGCACTTCCCAAATTTGATACTACAAAAGAATTTATTAGTCCTTACAACATAATATTACGAAACGACTTAAAAGTTATAGAATCTTAATATGTTTTAGTAATTTTAAACAAAATTAATATGAAAACTTAAATTTTTATCTTAATTAATTAATATTTAGCATAACTTTCTACTGTGAGTAATACTTTGACCTTGTCAACAAGTGTAATAACTAATTATAATTAAGTAGTCGTGCCCTCGTGGTTTATAAATATTTACTATAATTTTTTACTTTCAACTATGATAAAAAATTATATTTTTTACAGAACGAGGCTTATAATATAAAAAAAATCACAAGTAAACTTCCAAGCCAACACCCAACTTATTGAAGACATTAACAAGATCATAGCATATTAACTTTCAAATTTGTAAATCCCTCTTTTTACAAATTCCACCAAAAACTTCAAGATATTACAAACTTACCCAGAAATTCTCTCAATAAGCATCTCTAACAGATATCAAAATTTGAAAATTCCTTGAGGTGATTGTGAGCAATGGGTGAAAATGTGAAAGGACATGAGATCCCAAAATAGCTGTCCACACAAAAACAAAGTAAAGAAAACCCCACCACCATTACCAACTAAAGCACATTAATGCACATGTCTCCCTCCAACCTTCCACACCATTCAAAATTTCAAAGGGAATTCACATCCAACTTCCTCAGCAACAGAACAACTCCATGAACATGTCTTGTATTTCGCTCCAAGCCTACTCCGTCTGTGCATCTTAGACGTGAAGAAACCATACTTCCGGATAGCGACCGTGGCTGGAGCTTATCGGTTGCTTCCCCGGCAAACCTATATGCAATTCTTGTTCCTGTGGTAGCCGGGGGAACAACCAAAAGCTCTTTGTTATGCAGTCTTCAAGAACCGAGAAGATATGAAGGCACCCAGAATCATCATGCACTTCAGAAACTATTGAGTTGAGTGAGCATAGAGGCGAGCTCGTCACTTGAGGGGCGGTCGGCAGGCAAGTCGGATAGGCACACGACGGCGATTCTGACAGCCATTAGCATCTCCTCTTCTTCCATTTCTTCGCCAAGGATACTCTTGTCTAGAGCTTCCCGAGCCTCACCTGCTTGCTGCAGGTGCCGGAGCCATTGCCCCAAACTTCCTCCGCTGGCTGCTTCACTGAAGAATGGATCCAATGGGTCTCTACCGGTTAATAGAATGCCCAGTATCACCCCAAAGCTAAAGACATCACTCTTATCAGTGTACCTGCCAAACATAAAATATACATGAATAAATAAATACACACTTGCACAAATAGAATAAAACATAATTCCAATAATTACCAAAGTTATTGAACGAAGTAACAAAGGATCAAGTAGGGAAAAATTGCCTACAAATGCTGCTAATAAGCCGATATTCTGTATGACTAATCAACACAGAGATCTACCTTAAAGCACCTTTAAATGTCCGAAGTTTGTTATCGAGCATATTCAACCTTCAAGCAACCAAATAAGGAACCAAGCCAATATAATACAAATTTGTGGGAGAAACTTGCAAACCAAAGAAGCCATCACTCTAGAATCAAGTTAAGTGTGATGTTTGAGAAATTAAGTTTGAAGTTGTCCCGCACCATTCATCTTAATAGATTACACATCTATTGGTACCAGTTAATCATCCAAGAAAATGCTGATTCTAAGCATTACAAAAGTTAAACCAGCTACTATGGTATTGTGATTCTTGTTGTGATTGATGTTCTTATTATATACACATAGAACTTTAAAATGAATGGTAATCAGAACTCCATACCGGCAATTCTGGAAGCATTCTGGCGCATTATAGCCAGATGCTGCTCGATGAAAATTGGGAATAATTGTAGCCAATCCACAATCCGCCAACCTCGGCTCAAATTCGGAATCCAAGATTACATTGGAAGGCTTCAAGTTATAGTGCAATCTTCTTGGATCACAAGCGAAATGAAGATAATATAGCCCTTTAATTATCCCAACAGCAATCCGAAGACGGAATTCCCACTTAAGTTCCAACTGATTTTCCCTTACTTTTTTCATTGCATCTTCAAGACTTCCGGTCGGGACGTAATCATAAACCAAAGAGTATCCACCAGATTCACATACATAAGCCCTCAAACTCATCAAATTCCTATGTCTAAGGCCAGCAAGAACCTCAAGTTCTTGCTGTATTTTCCTCTTCATCGCCTTGTTCTGAACCCCGGCGGGGGAAGTACCTGTAAAGGGCTCGAGTCGCTTGACCGCAACGGTAAGGCCATTGTCAAGAACAGCCTTATAGTACTTCCCGCAGGAGCTTGAGCCCAGCAGCTGGGGTTCATTTGAAAGAGCTGATTTAAGTGTCCTGGGAGAAATCTTGGGAGAAAACACAACAGGGCCTTTGAGAATTGGGGTCCTGTTTATGTATTTGACAAAGTATCTGACCAGCAAAGCAAAGAGAAGGGCACAAATCAGCCCTGTCACCACTCCCAAACCTATGCTCAAAACAATCCTCCTGAACCTATTCTTGAAGTGGGGTGTTTCAACTTGAGATGAATTCTCACTTGAGACATGTTTGCTCATTCTATCCAAGCACTCAGCAGCCACGAAATTCAGCCAGAAAATCAACAACACAAACATATTTAACAGGGCTTTACCAAGCACAACTCCTCTGCTCTCCATACAAACCTCAAACCCTTGTCACATATATCAAAGCAGAAAGCAAAACTTGAAGCAACAAAACAGAGCTCTCACCATGCTAAAACCCACCACAAATAGAGCTGAAAACAGGTGATAAACCAAACATAAAACTCTTCAAGGGCTCAAGAATTCACACAAGGAGCAGAGAACTTCAAGCCCTGGGAATAAAGCAGAAACCTGAAAGCAAACCACATTTCCCCAAGAAATGCGAAGAAGCCCACATTCTTGAAGAAAAACCACCAATTTTTAACAGTTTTTGGAGGAATCTTGGAGGCCCAAATGGGCAAAGACTCAAACTTTATCCCAATTCACCAACTGGGAAAATTTGATTGAGATAAAAAAACAGTGCAAGAATCAGACTAAAAATCTTCACATTGAAGAGAAAGGGAAACATTACATCACATATTCCAACTTTTCTGCCTACACTATCCTCTCCCCCACCCCACCCCCACCCCAACCTTTTTTCTCTTACTTTTCTTCCTTCAAACTTAGAACATCACAATTTCTCAAACAAAAAAAAGAACCCACAAAAGTTTGAAGTGAATGAGAAATTGTTCATACAAACGAAGTGTTTGTTAATGTTAGGTGTGAACGCGTGTGCTAGCAAAGTAGTAGAGAAGAAGAAGAAAGAACAGAAATGAGCCCACCCGCTTTAGTCTCTCCACTTCAGTATCTCACTCTTTTTCGATACCCAAACCCCCAAAAAACAAAATTAATAATAATAAAAATAAAACTAATGATGTCTTAATTCAATGATTTATTTTATTTGATGTGAATTTATTATAATTTTATTATTTTTTATTAATATACTGATCAAATTTAATATATTATTTAATTTATAAAAATAAAAAATAATAATTAGGGAGAAAAATAAAAGTTCTAGTCTTAGAGAAAAAATGATGAACAAATTTTCATCAGAAATTTGAAAAGAAAAAAAGGTAAATTACAATTTATTTTTCTGAATTATCATAATTATTTTAATTTTTTATTATTTAAAAAATTATAAATATGTCCTGATATTAACAATTAAAGATAATTACACTCGCCTCCCCTAATATTTTGTATAATTGTATGTAGACTCTTTATAGTTCAAAAAATTCCATCTAATACCCTTGAGGTTTGCAACTATCTAACAAATATTCCATTAATTAATCAAAATTGAATGTTTATTGATATTAATAAAAAAATTGAATGAAATTTAATATTTATTCTTAATTGACTTATTACTGATCAAATAATTTTTTCTTACTAAACTATTCTTATAACAGTGAAAATATATTTCCTCATATGCATTAACTTGTGAAGATGTATAAGGATAATTTGATCATAAAATTTATATAACCTACAATAAATCAATAATAAGTTAACCAGAGGAGTTAAATACGGATTTTTTATCCAATTTTTTTGTTAATATCAATAAATTCGATAATTTTTTACTAACAGAATGACTTATTTGATATATGAAAGTAAACCTCATGGGTATTAAATGTAATTTCTCAAATCACATGAATTCTACATATAATTTTACCAAACTTCAGAAAAGAAGGGTGTAATTATCTTTAATAATTATTTAATAAATACCACCTCGTAACAGTCATTGTGAGAGGTACTTTTAGAAGGTGATTAAAATTTAAAAAAATATTTATACTATTTTAAATTAAAAATTATTCGTAACTTTAATAAATTTTAAGAGAATTCATCGTAATTTGCGTCAAGCAAAAAGAGATAAAAATAAATAAATAAAGGGAGAAAAAGATTTATGGGCGCCTCTTATTAATATTTTTGTACATGGTACAATGATTAGACCTCGGATATTGTTCTTGCCTTCCTCTTACATGTAAAAATTTGAATATTTCACCTATTTTTCCACATTACTATATTGAGAAAGCATTTTTGTTTGTTTATAATATACATGAAATAATTTTATAATAATTAAAATAATAAATCACCAATTACTATATAATTAGACCAACATCCACACTGGTGAGACTCAAAATCTCAAGACTTCTATATACCTCGGAGTTTTGGGACTTAATCTTTTTATAGCTGTTAGATAGTGATATAATAGAATTATTTATCTTAATATTTATTATGATAATTGCATCTACATTTTTCTAATTATGGTTAATTTACATAAATTGTTCATGTCTTTTTAATTAGAAACGTCAATATTATTTATATAAACTACTTATGTTTTTTTAAACACGTACACCTACTAAAAACATCAAGATAATTTACACAAACTATTTTTATTTTTTGAAAAATTACACATACACCGCCATAACGTCTAATTACTTGTAATTTTTGGCTATCAAGGGTAGTTTCTATAATCACACAAAAAATAAGAATAATTTGTATATATAATTAACAGATTCAAGGGTGTAAATGCAATTATCCCTATTTATTATTAATGTATCAAAACAATAGATCATAACATTTTAAACATGAAATTGAAAATAACATGGTTTTAGAAAACTCATACAATATAACAGAACAGTAATAAAATTTATTGTATGCTTTGTAAAGACAAATTACATTGATACTTTTAAAATTAAATTTAATTATATAAGTAATTATTATCTTTTGTAAAATTACAAATACGTAATGTTCCGGAGGCAACCACCTGAAGATCGTCAATGCACCAAATGCCCCCATCTCTTCTATTAATTACAAAATAGGGCAATATCCCTGTCCTTTTATGAGTTATTCCAAATTGACCCTAACCCAACTTAAACTCGAATATGTATGAAATTATGCTCACCCCCCAATCATTTTTTAACATGTGGTTCACGTGAAAATCGTACAATTAAAAAATTTCTATAAATATAAGCCTTTCATACCCCTAAATACAATTTTTTCTTGGGTATTCTATTCTTACAAATCTGAAATTTCTCATATTGACCTCACTAATTTAGGTATAAAAAAATTCTTTAAAATATTTTTTCAATGTAATTCTAACAATTTCTTACATTGTAAGTGGCATATTTAGATAACCAAACTTGACCGAGACTTATTTGAATCCATTGAGTACGGATCTCACCTAAGCAAACCTAACAATTTCAAATATACATGATACATCACACTCCTTAAGGAGGTGCCAAACTC
Organism: Sesamum indicum; assembly: GCF_000512975.1. Classification (NCBI taxonomy): domain Eukaryota; kingdom Viridiplantae; phylum Streptophyta; class Magnoliopsida; order Lamiales; family Pedaliaceae; genus Sesamum; species Sesamum indicum. The sequence continues at coordinate 13,418,774 of NC_026152.1, forward strand.
AATTTATTTCATATATACTTGTCTACACTCTAAAAAAATTCAAGATTTAACCATGATTAATTATCTGATTAAAAATAAAATAATCATTAATCAATGGTTGTTGACTGTGGACCGTAGTATCTACGAAAGGGGCTCAAACATTTGTCATGAGTAAATGCCATGACAAATAACTAATTTTTTGTCGAAAGTTTATATTTTTGCATTGATTTTATTTAACCGTAGTCAATACAAATTATTTATTATAATTTTTGGTCCATAGTTATTAAAATTGTAACTAATAGTCATTTTTTTTAATATCGTGAAGAAGGATCGATGCGAATTACGCATTTAATATGTGAATTTTATTATAATTAATATGAGATGTTGACATAATTTGATTTAAATTCCGAGAATATAATTTAGCCCTTGCGTTTTTTTTAACCCTTATCTTCCAAGTAAATTTGCATGAAGGGAATATATATATAGATTTTTTTGGTAATAAAATATTCAAAAGACGTACAGAGAAAAGATAGACAAGATTATATATACTTTTCCCGTGTCGAGAGAGAGAAAAGGGGGTGGGGTTGGGGGTGGGACCCACAAACACGTAGGCAGAAGGATAGCTTAGCTGGTTGTCCCTGTCTGAAGCCGAAAGCGAAACATCGAAACCTGTGCTCAAGGAAGGACAGCCTAATCCCCACCGCACCTGCACGGAAGCTGGTTGTCCCTGTCTGAAGCCGAAAGCGAAACATCGAAGCTTGTGCTCAAGGAAGGACAGCCTAATCCCCACCGCACAATTCCTGCACGGATTTTTCCCACCGTCGATGCCACTGCACGGTAATTTATGCAGAAATGACTTTATGTAATTATTTTTTATAGTTACATTATTACATTATGAAATCAAATTTTTTACATTAATATATTACTAATATAAAAAAAAATATCTATTTTTACTCATAATTAACAATTTATTACGTCGTTACACCAAAATTTAAAATCAATCATAATTATAAATATTTATACAAATATAATTACTTATTTATTTTGAATGATCAACATCATGATTTGATCGTCAATATAACATCATATTTATTCTTCGGTGTCAAACTGCTTGACATGTTTTCAATTGTATATTAATTTTTATTTTATAAAACTTATATTGTATTTATCTATTTATATATGTGCAAATGCTCCGTACTGTGCAACTAATATCATCACACGACAATAAAATAATTACAAAAATTATAATAATAAATTAATATAAAGTAAAATAAATATTAGTGTATTTTTAATTGAAATACGAAGTCACAAGTTATATTTATTTATTTTATATATATAAAAGAAAATGGTGGAAGCGTGTTATGTGGAATAATTTGCTTTTCCTTTTCTCCAAAAGTGTTTTTGCGCTTCTTCCCTTTTTCTCAAATCTCTTTATGCCATTTTTAATCATAATGTTTTTATTTGGGTTCCGTGACGCCACGTGTCCTTAACAACTTATCTGATCATGGTTATTTTTATTTTAGCCCCCATATTTTGAACAATTTTCAAAATCATTCAATTTCTTTTTATATTTTTGTCAATCTCATCCTTCTAACTAGAATTCCAGTCACTTTATATGCAGCAACTAAACAACTACAAAAATATATGCAACTATTATGAAGATGATCATGTTAATCATCATATTTTTAATATGATCAGAAAGTTTTAACTGTAGTAACTGTTGGATTTTTAATATTTACATCGAATTAAATGTTGGATTTTTAACTTTGAATAAAGGACAAAAATAAGTGGGTAGTAACTGTAGTCAAATTAAATTTGTGCCCTATATAATTGCACCACGTAGAAAATAATATATTAAATATTAATTTTTTTATTTATATTTTGAGAATTTAATCAAATTTAATTTCTAAAATAAATAATTAAGTAATATTTATTTTTTGGCCAATCAAATGAAGGCAAGTCTTAGTAAGTACATCAAATCTTTCAAATCAAGCAAGTGCAAATCAATTTGAATTTAGAGATTGTACATCACTCATACTTCAATTAATAAATCTCATTTGTCCATATTATTTGTTGTCTTGTAATCTAGTTTTACATACACGAAATTTTATGTGAACAGAACCCTTGGGAAAAATGAAATATTTTTCAAAAATTAAGGTGGAGTAATAGTAGTGTGATTGTCAAAAATAGTTAAGGTCTCATTTCCTTTGTAATATGAATTATATGCCATTTATGGAAGACTAACATAGGAATTTTGATATTTTTAGATTCCGTTAAATTAAGCTCTCAACAACCTTAATGAGATATACTTGACAAAAATGAAGGACTATTAAGGTGCAGTTGAAAATACATAAATGAGTAACTAATGAAAATTTCATCATATTTCCATACATTAAAAGGAAAAAATCATGTGCTTTTGTTAAACTTAACTATGATCATGTTTGGATCAACTTATAATCTCTTTAAAATGTTACAAATGATTGATAAACTTTCTTTAAAGAAAGGAAAAATGCATGCAACACCTAATCCAAAAGTGTGAAGAATGAAGGTCAGAAATAGATGGGCAAAAGGCAAAAACTCTTGTACTTGAGATTCCAACTAAAAAGAGTATACACCAAAGTTATGCCTCACAGTCACCACCACACACATATCCTATCACTAGGAAACCTAAACCCATCCCATCCCATCCCATTTACATACAACACACAACAAAAACACAACCCTCAACAAATATAAATAATTCTGAAAAATCAACATTATATTACAAGAGTCTCCTCACACCTAAAATCTCCCACCACTTCTCACCATAGGATGAAACATCAAAACTAACACGCACGCATGCACATCCGACTTCAATGTCAACTTACACTTGTAAATGCGTTTCCCAGATTCGCGCTTGGCGTTCTTAATCGGAGAGCAAGCTACCACATGTAATTACACGAGACTTACTCCTGACACCCCAATCGATGACACTGCCTACCTTGCTTCCGTACTTGTATTCTCTAGTGATCTCATCATTCATGTGGCTCCGCCAGTAATCCAAGAACCTCACTGTCATCAAAATTCGTCTCCATGGCAAGCTGAAAAGGGGTTTTACCTTGTTCGTCGACAGCCCGCGGATCGGCTCCCCTGGAGTGCATAAGAAGCTCCATGAATTTGAATATGGATGCAAGTAGAATCACATGAATGACAGATAATTCATCAGATATGTTTCAAAAGTGTCATATTTACCTTGTGAGGAGGAGCTTCGCGAGTGCAGTTTTGCCTTTAATGATACACCGATGAAGAGGAGTCTGTGACCTTGAATCTGTAGAATTTATGTTAGCACCGTATTGCAAAAGAAGCTCTATCATTCCAATATCGGCAGTTTCACAAGCAAGGTGAAGCAACGAGCATCCATCAAGATCGTCGATACTATTATTGCCTTCACTTGTGCTCGCACCCGAAAATCTCTTGTGCAACACCTGGGATTCCGAGCAAGTGGAGTAGGGATCGAGGGCGGTTTGCTCCTGCATCAGCATTACTTTGGCGAGCGTAAGAGAAGAGTTACTAGTTCCTTGTTCATATACAGCATTCACGTCTGTTTCTGAGTTCACAATGAGCCCATAAACGGCCTTCTTGTCGTTGGAACGAACAGCATCCCACATCTGCTGTGCCACCAAATGATTTTCCTTGGGCTTCCGAACAAAAAGTTTCTCTGCATACTGTGGTGGAGAAAAGAGCATATGCACAGTCACGAATCAGAAAGCAAATTTGAAAGTTATCAACAAGCAGACATCACCAAGAGAACAAAACCAGATAGATAACTTTTATACCCAATTTTGGAGACAACTTGGCATTTAAAGAAGACGGTAATGAAAATACAAGTTCAGGGACAAAAATAAGAGCGACAAGACAATTACCTTGGCATGAATAAATTTTTCCTTTATAGAAATTGAATCAGCAGGGTTGGGCTTGCTGAAGTAAAGCATTTGTTGCTTATTTGTCCTGTACAAGCTTCACAGAGAAGGAATAGATAAGTGGCATAGAACAAATTTTCATTGAAATCAACTCAAGTGAGCACATTAAAATTATATAGAACAACAGAGGAGATTTACCCTGATGGGCCAAGATCAACTTGGAATACCCCCTTTGACTGCAGCAATTCCTCCCAGACTGAATTAGCGAAGGTATTGCCTAGAGACTGAAATAGATTTATAACAGATGGCTCCCACACTTTGACGTCAAGAGTCAGTGATCTTACCTGCAGAGACAAGCAACGAAATGAATACAACATATTATAATGAAGCATAACGTTTCAAAAACTATCAATATAGATCACCGTTATCCACCCAAGAAAGACATTGTGAAAGCCACAGATATCTTACCACCTCAACTCCTATCCTGACAAGGACATAGAAATATGGTGTAAAAGAGTAAAGTATATTAAGCTAGCAATGTCCTGATGCTAAGGCGTTATTATTATCCGTGGATGAAGACTAAAGAACTGTTCACGATTACTAGCTATAAGTGCATGTACTTCAACCATTAAGTATGTATTTTCAGCAAGTTCTCCACCAATAAATCATGTACTGGACACTGGTGATACTCATAAGACTAAGAATGTATCAGTAGCACCACCAGTATTTCCTATACCTTAGATATGTGCACACCAAGATTACGGTGGACACCAGAGCACTCGATGCAGACAAGAACGCCCAGATTCAAGGATGCCCAGTCTGGTTCAGGGGCACCACAATCAGAACATTTGTCATTGCCACACACTTTCCGTAATACATCAATTGGCTTCTCGCTCTTTAAACCCATTCTTTGCTGCTGTGAGCTTCTCACTGGACGGTCTATATGCAAAGAGGTAAACCTCTCAGACGTGTATTCTTCAACTGCTCCATGATCATAGTCAGCACTTTCAAATGAACTACTCTCACTGGTGGATCGATGATGACCACTGCCCATTGGACTAGCGGGTAAACACTGAATCAATAATAACAAATTTTCAGTTATTAGAATGTCAGAGAATGAAGATGGCTAAAGTGCAAAACCTCATCGAAAAATTACCCTTTCGGGGGCCTGAGAACTCAGTAATGACGCAATCACCCCTGTAATCTTTTCAATCCAATCCATTTGATCCAGGGCACTCTCCGCCTGCACTGACAAGCAAAAGGGAAAATTTAGCCATGTAAACTATCAACCATCAATGGGCTACCAAATGTATATTTAATAAAGTATACAATGTTGAGATGTCAAGCGGCATACTAAATTGAAATCTGACTGGCAGAACAGCAGACCTGCAATGTGTAGTTCTTTGTTGGTGAGATGATCCGGAAGCAGAACCTTAAATCTGACTGGTCTGCATCAACTTTTATTGTTGACGTCAACAGGTTCACAGTGTGGTGAGCAACAGATTTCTCATCATGCACTCCACCATGATAATGAGAAGACAACCACCGACTGAGCAATCCAGAACCCAATTCAGAACTATTCCTTTGACTAGAAAGTTGTGTGCCAGACCCCTGCAATGAGATGATATTTCATGGGGTTAAAGAGAGACGATCTCTTGAACAGGTTCGACATCTCCTTTTACTACAAAACATGGTTTGAATATCCACTTACCGAAGGTTTGCTGCTTCTTTTGCGATAATAGTACAGCATTCCTCTACTATCAAGAACAAAGAACCTTCTTTTCCAATCACCTCTCAGGTTTGACGACCGTTTTGAAAGATAGCCTTGTCTAATTGTTTGAACCTGAAAAATCTTTAAGGCTTCAGTTTGGTATGCAAAAAAATAAAAATTAAAAAAAAAAAGAAAACAAAAAAGAATCAAAGAACATATAATACAATTCAGCGGTCATCTTAAATGTTATACTCTTTGACCTTTCCTTTTGCAGCAGATTGCATGACTGCCTCTATCATTTTATGGGAACTCCTCCCAATTGCTTGTATTCCGTCTCCATTTGGAGATCCATTTGAACCATTCGAAGACCACCGGCTCTCCCTATCAATCTGTCTCTTATATTCTTGCATCCTCTCGTTAAGAGCTGCCTGCTCATAGTTAGACCTCTCCTTTGATTGTTTGGCATAAGTTGAGACCTGGTTAATATATGGTTCCATCTGATGCAACAGCTCATAACCCTGCATGAAACCCAAAAATTAGAGGAGCCGGAAAATGAAAGCAACATTGAGTATAAGGGTTACCATTTAGCTTTACCTGTTTAAAATAGCGAAGGTGAGCAGCCATTGTTTCACTAACTGCTTCCAAGAACTCAAACCTTTTCTTTGCTTCAACATTGGATAGAGCAGTTACCTGGATGATTAACATTCAAATGGTGAACATGTGTGTTTACAGATCACATTTTGCCAGGAGATAATGACAATAAGAAAGTGGAAATATCACCCACCAAATTAAAGCGTGCCTGCTCAAAAGTTGACCGAGCATGATGAAGCTCCTGGATGCATTCCAGACAACATTAGAAAATGTAGCAAAGTGAGTCAAATGTAGCACAGGAACTCAATATGCACTTTTCATAATTTAGCTTGCTTAGTCCAAATGTCATGTTTTACCTCCTCCAGGACATTTGCTACATCACTTCTTGTGCCCTTCCTTAATGACAAAAACTTCTCACGAGCCTGCAGCAACATCCTACATATTAGAACTAAATACTAGCAGAACACTGGCATGCCACTGACATCACATGGGCAGGAATAGCTAGCATGGCTCAGGTGTAATGGGCTCAGCTAGCAACTATCTCATACTCATCATTTCTTTCAAGTAAATGGTTAGCCTAAATAGCTAGAATTCATTTACACCCATTTATAATTCAATCCAGATCTCCTCACACAACAGATCAGCAGATTAAACTAAGTGTAATTAAAGTGTGGATAAGAAATGTCCAAAATTGCAATAAAGAAATTCTTTTGCCCAACTCCCCAAATGACATTTTATAACAGAATTTCTTTTCATCAAAACAGGGAAACCAACAAGTATCCAAGTAATGTATTCTGGTATTTTAAGCCACTGATATTGTTCCACTCATTCCATAGCTCATAAATGTCATTTATCTGGTTGCAGGCATTGCTAATAAGCAAACCACCCAACTCCAACCCTTCAACCCACAAGGTGCCCAGTCAGAGGCTTAGGTACACTAAACGCAAAAGCAAGAATGGAGGAGCCATAATGAAATATCACCTGGTCATAGAGAAGACTGGCCTTGTCAAAGCGTTTTCTTGCCTCCTGCATACTAATGTCCATTAGTGGAAATTACCAGAAGAAAAAGTAGATAAAGATAATGCATGAAGCATATGCAGGAGACATGTCAAATCCAGAGTGATATATCAATTGAGGAAACACGTAGAAGTAACTAAAAAAAGGTAATCATAAAACAATCTGGGCCTAGAACAGAAATTTGATGCATCAAATGGAATATAGGCGACACGTTTAAGTTGAAGCAGGATGTGATGTATCAATGGACCTAAGAAATAAGACTACCATGGCTTCATTCATCAGGTGGTCCAACAAGAAAATGGCTTATCTAAATAAGGAGATGTCTCAGCAGTTTATATATAATTAACTACAATAGAACTAACATCTCCGAGGTACCGATTACCAATATATGGTGGTTGTAGTTCTTCACATAACTTTTTCGACAAATTTTGATGATGGCACTAATTTAACTGCAAAAGGCTTAAGATATATGGTACCTTGACGTCGTGCAAATCTAAATTCACAAACTGCAGCAAACGCTCATTTAGCATGTGCTCAACCTGAATAGACAAACAAAGCAGCCAATCAATTAGATGTATGGAGTTAATATACATTGCTTGTCATGTGTTTGTCTCAGTTTTACTCGTTTATCGAATCATGCAAGACAGACTAACTGAGCAAAAAAGAATGATTAATATTATAGCTCAGGAGCCTTGTGAGGGAAGAAAAAATAAAAGAAGAAATCTTCTCAACAGTAACCAAAGATGTAAAAAGAATGTTGTTTAACAGTTCTTCTACACAATGTCGCTGCACCGAAACTTTATGCTTAGAGAAAAAAATAAAAACAGAATCAGAAAGACATATAACTAATAAAAAACTTTCTGGAAGGCCATTTAAATGTACATAGAAAGTCAATCAACATTTTAACTTCACATGAAAATAAAATTATCAGCAAGCAAGCATGTGATAAATTTGGTAACAGCTATGATACTGCTAAACTACAAGGGAATAGTAGCAGTCTTGCAGCATTTAAAATACTTTTAAGCTAAAGAAGCATACCAAAAACGTAAAGAAATTTAAAAACCTCTTTCCTTACGCCCCTAATTTCTAAAATAAATAAAACTCTTCTATTGGTCGAAGGACATCAACCAGCCAGAAAAACACAAACCAAAATGGACTTACCTGAGATCGAAGCACTTCTTTATATGTTCCGATTTCCCTCAGTGCAATAGTGAATTTTGTCATGACAGGACCTACAAGTATCAGATTTCAAATTAATACCATCAACTATACTGACAGTAACTCAAACTGCCAATATAAAAGATGAAATTATTCAACCTTTCATCAATAGCATGAGGTAATGAAACTGCGGAATAAGATCAAACCAAAAGATGAGAAGCACTTGGCCAAAACAGAATAAGAAAAGTTTAGAATGCGGACACAACCATAACAATTATCTCCCTCAGGTAGTTAAGCATTTGTAACAATGCTGAAGTTCTAACTTCAATTATCAATGCACACTAACAGTGTCTACTAAGGAGAATTAGCCGATTGAAATCCCACAGTTAAGCATCACTTAAGAATGGAAAAAGAAACTCAAGAAATAAGAACGACCACAACATCTTCCTACAGCTATGACATGATCAGCTACCAATGTTCCATGGACAAGGCATCGTGAATACCAGCCCACACACCAAGAAAACCCATCCTCGTTAAACGTTATTCACCACAAAACTTGTTACAAATACTCAAGCCACTAGGCTTTTGTACATACTGCAACTTAAACAAATAGACTTGTGACAAGAGAAACATGAGGATGTAGCATATACATTTTTTACAACAGAATTGTGACTGCCAAAACACATGTACACAACAGGGGACGACACTAGGAGAAACTAGGTTCTATTGCTGTGTGAACAGAAGTTTCAATCATAAATAATGTGTATCTAAATAACAAAAGAAAGAAACATATAGAACAGTCATTTATACCTCCAAAGGCAACACTAATAGGGTCATTATGCCCCCCACCAAAAGTTTCCAGTGCACTAGCAAAAGCTATGTCTCCATCATATCCCTCACCGAGTCCTTCACTGCAAGCAGACAAGATAGTTGACAGTAAAAGATTATCAGAACCACTGAATCATATAGGATGAATAGGTCCAAGATCAGCAAATTTTCTTTCATTTTCAGCCTCTGAGAAATAGATGAATGTTGTGCTTACTAGAACAGTGAAGCAGTTCCCATTATCTAAAGTCAAAGTTTTATTTCATTAAATGGATGCCACTCCTGTGAACTGTTAGACTACACTAAAACTGCCTTCCACTGCTATTTGGCACCAGAAATCTTAATTAACACCACAAAAAGCTTGTAAAACGATAGAGAATCTTCAGCAACCCCACCACATAGTTTGCTAACTAAAACCAAAATGCACACTTTTGTCAATTCTTTATGGTTTTGTTGTTGACTGAGGTCAATTCCATAATGTGAACTAAACAGCTTTATGGAAACAAAAATTGAATATCATTAGGATAAGTCAGAATAGAGCTTATTGGCTTTGAGTTCAAGCTACCACTAATTACTAAAAGCATTTGAAACTGAATAAAGTAGAGACGTAATCATATTTAACCATATGCTTAAAAAATAAAAAAGCAGGCATAAAGTAGACAGTGGTAATATCTCAAGTAAAAAACTAAGTGTTACATACTAGTGATATCTTTAAACATATAACCATAAAAAATTATATGAAAACATCATGACCACAAAGGCTGAAACAAAACAACTATGTGCTCACGTGTATTTCCGACATCCTTTGTAAAACTTCAGACATCTTTCCCCTAGGGATTCAGAACTTTCCTCCAAGGTCTGTATCTGTTCATACCAACATGGCGTAATTCTTAGAAAGCTACCAAAAAGAATAAACAATGGTAATCAAGCACCAAGAACTAATGTCAAAAGCAGGAAATGGAATCATATTGCAGTTATGTGGATAAACTATCTAAGACCACTTCATAAATTGCCAATAGGATGAGATCAAATATACTGGAGCAATGGATCAGCTGTTAAAGAAAGGCAAAAGTTTCAATAGTTCAATAATTTTAGTTTTTCTTCAAAAGAAGGGTATATCTGCAAATCATTTTCTACCGAATTTTCTAATATGAAGAGTTACAGTTAGTTCAAAATTCAACTGCAAATCCGGATATTTTGACAATCAAGAATGAGAAAACAACAATTCTCAACATCCTCACAAGCAAAATTCCTCAACCACCGATTCTTCTTCGCGCATCACGAATCATAATGGAAACAAATAAAAGTTCACAGTGCCATGAACTTTCCTTATTTTTTTCTTTTTGAACAGGGATGACCAAGAGAAATTGGAAAAAAGAATTGTATATAATTGCACAACCAAACAAGTTTTACTTCATAGTCAAAGTTTGAACTCCTATAGTACTATCATGTTACTATGTTAGGCGGTAATACCTACCAGAAAAGCCAACATTTCTTCAAATAGTATAGAAATGAGCATAATCGAAAATTAAACAGGGAATCAAAGATATCAAAATCTTGGTCTACACACAGTCAACAATTAGTAAAACAATTCAAAACAATCAAAATCACGCAGCTAAACTATTTTTTTATCAGAAAAACAGCAAAGCCAGAGCAAATAAACTTCACTACAATTTTGAGTAGACAGAAAAAAGAAAAGAAAATCAAATCATCGATTCAGCCAAAAAAAAAGAAGAAAAATCCCGGAAACCAACCTGCTTACGGAACATAGGAGAGTCATCAAGCTTAGCAAAATGCATGTTTGCAAGCCCAATAACTCTGCTTCTTTCTCCTGCTCCTTCACTTGACAACTTTCAATTAACATCACACTTCCATTGACTGATAAAAACTCGATCTTTGCCTCTTGAAGCTTAAACCCATCTTCAAAAAACCCTGCATTTCCGGCTCCGATCTCAGACCTCCACTGATCCAACTCCACCTTCAAATCCCAGGTTCAGAAAAAAACAAGAGAGGATACAGAAAAAGGAACTTCTTGTAATGCTTTTTCCTCTTTTTCTTGAAAAATAAAATGTGGTTTTTCTTTTTTCCTCTCCCTTTTCCCTACTTTTTCATTGGAAACTAAAATGGGGCGTAACAACCATAATTCTGTTGGTACAAAACCCTAGAACAGAGGAACCCGAACCCGAACCCTAGGGGAAAGGAAAGTGAAGAAGAGTGAGAGTGGAGGAGACCCAGTGAGAGAGAGATAGAGAGAGAGAGGGTGAGATTGTGTGTTAATGGAGAAGCCTTTGGGAAGTGATGAATGTTTTGTTGAAGAATCAAGAAAAGGTGCCAATTTTAGGGGAGACCCCTTTTTCCTCAACTATTAATTATAATAATAATAATTTCATTCTTTTATCTTAATTTCACTAATTTAGACTGTCATTGTTATTCTTTTTATTTATTTATTTATTTTATTATTATTATTATTATTTACCGGCCATCATAACATACCGTTAGTACGTATATATAATAATTTTTTACATTTTAAAAATATATTATAAAAAATAAATATATAAATCGATATATCACATTTATAAAAAAAACAAACAGTATATAGACACAAGAAAAGAATTAATATAATAGTGTCAAAATCTATAAAATTATTTTTCTTAAAAAATAATAATAATTTTAATTTTTAAAATTATTCAATTAAAATATTTAAAAATTAAATACTATAATCGTGGTTTATAAATGTAGTCGGAACTTTTTTATATTAATATAAATAAAAGAAAATAGAAGTTTAGAAATGGAACCTGAAAATTATTGTTTAAAGAGGTGAGGACAGTGTGTGTGAGAAGAAAGAAAGACAGCAGACAATGGGGCACACTTTTGACACTCACAAATTTCACAAATCTTTTTCCTAGTCTTTTTCTTCTTTTCTTTTTTATAACACAGTTCATCAATACATCATTTTGCATATTTAAATATCAAAACTTAAAATAAATATATTCATATCTAGGATCAAATATTGTGTTCAAATAAAATAAAATTAATAAATTATTATTAAAATAGACCGACGCTTACGTTTTCATATGATTTAAAATTTGAGCCTTTAATCCTACCACTTGAATTCATCGACATTCTTAATGATTTATAGTAAGGTTATCTATTTCTTATCGGCCATTGATTGAGTTCTATACTTTTGGTCCCATATAATTTTTTTAAAAAAAATGAGATATTTCTTAATTTTACGAACAAGTCGTCTTTTTTACTAAAATTCTAAAATGATAATTTAGCTACAAAATGGTGGTACTATATAGCAACTTTAATTTTAATTAGTTGGAGTATTTTAATTTTATGCTAGTTTTCGTATGCGAATTATTTTTTTTTATAATTCGTTGTGTTTTAAATTGTATATTTTCATTGCTTTCTCATATTGTTTGAGTTCAGGAGCGACGAAACATCCATGTCCTCCTCCAACATCTTATTTAAACTAGCAAATAGTATCGACTCAATTTGTGTGTATAATTTTAATTTTATTATAGTTAAATAAAAAATAAAAGGATTAACTTGTTAGAACTACTAAATATTTTACCTTTAAATGTGCATTAGAATTATTGATAAATTATAAGAGGTGATTACTATGTAAAAAAAATAACTACATGTTATCTTAGGGCATTTTATTCAAGCAAAATTTACTGACTGATTGTTGAAATTCCAATTTACTCTAATAACATCAATCCCTCTAACAAATTAACGTGCAAACTTACATTTTAATTAATATTTTTGTTATGATTTAGTTACAATCAAAGTATTTGTCATGATTTTTAACTATAATCAAAATTGTTTTCAACTGTAATTAACATTTTTGCATGGCATGTTGGAAATGACAGCCAATGATTGTGCTTAGCTGTGATTACTTATTATTCATCGTAATTTTTTACTTTTAATTATGATAATTAATTTAGATAAGTCCATAAAATTCCATCAAAGCAAACAATAACGAAGAAGAGATTGACTTCATCTCAACACCACTACTCTTGAACTTTTGAACATGAAAATTAATTTGGGAATTTTTCATGAGTTGATGATTTAGGTTGAGGATGAGAGGTGGATTATGTTTCTTTCTTTTTATTTTATTTTATTTTATTTTATTTACTTCTTGGATTTTTGCAATTGTTTGGCTGAAGTTGTTTCTCTTGCAATGCTAAGGTTGTGGTGGAATGAGACATAGTGTAACAACATTCACATTCTAATTGTCTTTGATGATTGAAGTCCTTGTCTTCCATTCAATGAGAATGTGGGACTCTTTGTCTTTTATATAATACATATATATATATATATATATCTTCAAATTAAGCTTAATTTAAATCAAAAAATTTATACAACTCAGAGGTATAATTCTTTCTGTACTCTTTTACACATAAAAACAAGTCATGATTTGAATAATTCGGAATTAAGGTAGAATTAGACATGCCGAGGTCTCCCCTAACTAAAATACTCTAATGATGAAGTTAGTGAAATAGTGTAGAAGCCGTAAAAGAAATACAAAGAGGTCAATAGGTTGAATATGTAATATTAATAGAGTTGGCGAAGGGATGGTTTCGTGTGGATCCAAGACCCGCCCTAATTTATTTGAGGAAAATTTGAATCTAGACTCAAATTTGTCCGGAATAAACCCCCCTCCCAAAAAAAAAATCATGTAACATTCCATCCGCACCCCGATCCAATTAATTGTTTGGAATTTTTTTTCAAATTTTAGAATATAAATATTTTCTTAAATCAAACTGCGCGACATTATTCATGTGAACCACAAAAAATTGGGAGGTGTTAATACATACTAATAGTTCATCATGTCATTTTCCATTATTGTTGTTTTAAATCTGATTGTCGTTATCAGTAAATATTTTCAAATAAATGAGGTGACTGAAATAGAAAACTCAAAACTTAAAATTCAAGAATTTAGAAAATAATTTAATTATTAATAATAATTGTATTTAAGTCCCAAACCCGTCTCATTTGAAGTAGGGTTCCAATTATTTGAAACCACTGTCATGTCTAGTAACAAAATTGTAAATGAGAAGTGGATCACTACTTACAGATTATATACCAATAATACGAAACCCAACCCAAGCAGCACGCTTCGATTCTGCCACGTGCTGTGTAACCAAGGGCCGGCATTCCAGCCCCCCCCCCCCCAACAAACAAAAGATTCGCATCTCGTTTTCTTTATGGTTATTTCTTATCCCGTCGGAGGGCAATTTGGTAATTTTCTATATTTTACCCCCATCAATAGTTATTCATTATTTTTATATATGTGTAAGAGTTAATTAAATAAATGACGATAAATAATTATAAAAATTGAAGCATAATTAATTAAGTAGCTTTAGTGAGTTGGAATCAGAAGGGTTTGATTAAATAATTGAGAGAGGCATTTTAGTAATTGCACTGGGTATCAGACATGCCTCTGCATACCAAAAGAGATGGATTCTGCAACTCCCAACTTTGATTATTATATTAAATATTTTAATTATATATTAATTAATTAACTAATTAAGAAATGATAGCATTGATTAGTGGACAAGCACTGGATTGATGGAAGAACCGTATCTATCGTTTTTCAAATATTTCTGCAGTCTTAATTCTCAGATCAAATGGAAAAAGGGGTAAAAGAAAATGACAACTTTAAACACAGCAACTATGGCCTTATAGCCATTGTTTACTTTTTGACTACTTGCAATTCCCTTTTTGCTCTTTTTAAATTATCTTTCCACCCTTTTTTCTGTTTTTATAATTTTTATATTCTGTCATTTTTTTTTTGGGTTTAGTGAAACAGTTAAATGTAAAATTATTTCATAAATTACTAACAATAGAGTCTCTAATAAAATTATATAACAAAAACTATCTTAAATTATAAAAAGAAACTATATACTAAAAATGGGATATTCCCTACATTTATAAGGAATACAGTTAAAAAATAATATTAAATCAATATTATTATTTATACTCAAACATTTTACTGTGAAAATTTAAATTACTGACCACTGTTGATTAACATATGACATGGTCTTAGGCGTAGCCAAAGCTTTTGTGCGGGTTCTTGACTATGAATGACACATTTACCAATAATTTCTAGTTATGACTAATATTATGACCTCATTTGCCGAGCTGATAACCATAGCATAATTATGATTATTTTTAACTATAGTAATTTATTATAGCAAAAAACCATATTTCTTTTGGCTGCAGGTGTATGATAGTGGAGTCCCAATTTTTTATTTTTGGGGGTATTATGGATCAATTGTTGGTTAACTTATAATACTAAATTCAATGAAAACTCAGCTTAATTTCTAATTTGTTTATGGAATTACGGTGATCGAGTTGGACAATATTCAGATAAACTTTGGTAAAAGAAACATTCCATAATGTCTAGATTCTTCTACTTCTTCTTCTTCTTCTTTTTTAAATAAATTGGTTATAACTATTTATACAATTACAAAAGAAAACTTTTTATCGTACCAATTTTAAATACTCAAATTTACCCTTTATTTTATATTTTCTTTTAAAAGAATTTGGTTAGATTAGTAATTTTACTATTTTTTTAATAATCTCACAATTATATATATATTTTTTAATTAACTTCCCACTACTCCACATTTCTCTCTCACCTTACTTCTTAACATTTATTACAATTTATAATTATAATTTGTTCTTTTTACATATTTTTTTTATTTTTATCATCTCACACCAAAATTCTTTTTATTGCTCGCGAGAACCGCGTGCGATAGTAACCTATATACCAGTTGTCGAGATCAATTATTAATTATACAAAACGAACAAACAACTACTAGTACAGTAGATAAAAGTAAATGGAGACCCAAATAAAATACCAATTATCAATATCAAATATATATAAATAACCAACAACCTAAACAATTGCTATCAAAATAGACTCGAACCGATTATTTTATGGTCATAAAAATCTTAATTTTACCGACTAAGTTAAGTATTATTTACAGTTAGATTCTTTTATTTAGAGTAAGCGCGACGAATTTATTCATTAAAAATATATATAAGTTTTTAATTTATGTACTTTGCTTTTACATTTTTCCTTAGTTATATTATAGTTTATCCTTATTTTGGGGACTTGTTTTCTTATCCATAACTCTCGAATTTTCATGTCAACAGCTTGTAAGAAAATTTATTTGCCGTATAAAACAAAACAAATTATTAATAACTTCTCAAATAAAATATTAAATGTTTCTTGAAAATCAAAACTCAAATAATATAGATTTGGAATATTGTGTGTATACATTGCATTGTAGTCTGCCATTTTGTAAATATTTCTTTGAAGATATCAATTTATTCATTAGGGTCTAATCTTTATTGATTTACTATTTCTTTTATTCATTTATTAATTATTTCATAAAAAAATATTATTATATCTTGGAACTCCTACTTTTTTTTTTTTTTGGCAAGATCAAATGGATGCTTTAAAATTATATTTAGTTTCTTATCATTTTTATTTATATAAAAGTAAAACTTCGGTATTTTTATCGTTAAAATAAGTTAAAAATCTATCTCAACTTAAGTTTTACTAAAAAAACATTCTTTTAAAAATGCAAAACTTGAATTCATTTTCTCTGGGTATATTTGTCTTGTAAAATTATAATTTATAAAATAAATGTGAGTATCAATTAGGCTTGTCAATTAACGAACAAACTCAGACACGGCCATCTTATTTTTGGATATAATATAGATAAGATTCAAAGAGTATTTTATGGATTGGATTTGGGTAGAGCGCACGTGTAATCATGGATATGGGTTCGAATAAGATAACACCTGCAATGACAGGCATAAATTATCAACGTCATTATAATTTAACCGCAATAAACTTACACTTACAATGGTCAATAAAAACATCGGGTAGACTCTAATTATAATCATCTCATACTTAAGTTAGTGAGGCCAATATAAAAAATAGCTCATAAAAATATTAAACACAGTGAAAAGAATGCAGCACGACATCTAGAAACTCTATATTTATGGAGATGATCAGATTGTAAAACCCAACGTGAATGTTGATCCAAATATGATCAAACATGGAAATGAAGTACATCATCAAGTCGTGTTCGAGTCTGATCAATTAGAAAATACGTGAATTCTTGGAAATTTTGATCAATTTGTAGCATTGGCTGATATTTTAATCGTTTAAGCAGTAGTTTGGGCATCAATCGTTTTATGGAAAAATTGTAATTTTAGTCCTGTAACTTAGGAGTGGCTTTTTTAGTCCTATACAAATTAACTTTTGTAATTTAGTTCTATAATCTTATAATTTTGACAATTTAGTCCGTTCCAGTCAATTTGACCGAAAATTACAATTTACTTGTAATTTTAGTTTTATAAATAAATTCATGAAGGATAAAAATACCAACGCTCCTAAGTTATTAGACTAAAACTATAATTTAATTGGTTCATGTACAAGTCACATGCAATTTTCTTGGCTAAATTGGATGGTAAAGGATGAAAATTGCCAAATTTTAAAGTTGCATGACTAAATTATGAAAATCAATTTGTGCAGGACCAAAATTGCCCCCCACTATAAATTACAAGATTAAAATTGCAATTTTTCCCATCGCTTTATTTACCTTAGTGTGGATGATGATTTATTTTAATAGCAGTTGTTGTTCTGTTATAATATTGTTAGTTACTTATATATTTGACATTAATAATTATTATATTTAATTATTAATAATCGAAAATATTTTCATATAATTATAACCGAATTATTTAGAAATATTAATATTAGTATATGTGTGTATGTACCTACCTCTATTGACCAATTCTAGAGGAAAAAAGGGGGACAAAAAAGGATGGTGAAGATGTATTTATTAATAGGTGGAAAATGAAATGAAGGATGGAGATTGGTTTTGATGTTTGATGAAGAGGATGGATGTGAGTGTGATTAAGCCAAAAGAGACAACAAGTACAACTCAATGCCATAAGTGACAATGATGGAGAGCTTATCAACCAAGTTCCATCATTTTCAATAATATTTATATTTAATACATTTGGATTTTTTTTTTACATTTTTAAAACATATTAAATTTTCTATTACTATTTCAAAAAAAAATACTTTATTTTAATAATCGCGTATAAAATTTTAGATAGAAATATAGAATTGATAATTTCTTAAAATTATTGTCTTTAAAGTTAAACGGGTATTTGTATGAGCTTCTAAAACTTTTAGAAAAAAATTATAAATGTTTGAGAGCTTATAAAATGTTAAAAAATATTTATTTTTTTTTTTTAAAAATGAGCATTTAAAATAAAAATAACAGGATATTAAGAGTTTATACGCTTCTTCCAAAAAAACTGAAAAGTTCTTAATTTATTTTTATAATCTTAATAATATCGTTATTCATACCTTACATGCAACGTAATAATTCGAGAGCTTATTTCCAAAATAAAATCTAATAACATATAAATTTCAAAAACATCTATAAAACGTATCAATTTTCAGACTATTTTAAATAAACATAAAAGAAAACACCACACGTCTATAATTCAAACCCAATACATGGAACAAAAAATTTAAACTCCAAAAACCACTGTTCCGACTCTTTAGGCTAACATTTGAATTAATAAATTTAAAATCTCTAATAATAATAAATTATTTTAAATACTAACATCTGAATTAATTATATTTTGTAGAACATTGACGTATTTTAAATTATGCTAATATAAAGTCATTTATTTTTTTTTTATTTTTTTATAAATCCATTAATTAAAATATAATTTAGAAGAACGGTAAACACCCTCGATGTGGCCTCTAACTTTAAGAAAGGAAGGCATTTTTAGAAAGCGAATTTTTTTATTTGAGGGGGAAAAAATAAAGTAATAAATTAGAAAAAAGTGAAATTCTTATGTTGAAGTTAGCAAAATAATGATGACATTGGAGATTTGCAATATAAGGCACAACAGGCACGTGCTCTGCATCACCTGCCAACCAACAAGCCGATACATACATATATATATATATGTTATAAAATTAAAACTCAAAAATAAAAAAAAATTAAAAAGAATGAAAGATAGAGAGGATTGCAAAGTGCAGTGGAACTGTAAAGCACTGCCCTTTTTTTTTTTAAGGATAATGAGATGGAATGAATGGATATGCGATTGTTTGTAATTTCATCTCATCTCAATATGAAAAAAATGTAATAAGTGTAATATAAAAATATAATAATGATAATTGACGCAACATGTAAAAAAAAAAAATACGTAATACTTATAATTGATCTGATATATTTTTCTGGGACGTAGTACTGTCTGAATTTTATAAAAGAAGGAAGGGGGAATAGAAAAGATAAAGCAAAAGCAGAGACAGATGGAGACACTTCACAACAAATACACAGCAAATATCAGACATGGCAATGCCTTTTCCCTTTCCTTTATTGCACCAAAATGCAACTTAACCATATGACCAAATCAAAATGCCAAACATAAACCCAACAGTGGTTCTTGTCTTCATAGATATCATGTCTCAAGAACTTAAAATTGTCACTTTTCACCAGTACAACTGCTGCTTACCGTAATCACAAACTTCTCCAATGTAAAAACCCACAAGATTATCACACTGTCAATGCTTAACAAGAAAGAAATCCAAACACGGCATCTACGTTCGTGTTTTTTTATTTTTTTTTATGTCGGCTAATTCCGACTGTGCAATGGGATCACAAGATGATACTGAAAGACTGATCCTTTTCACACTTTCTTCATCATCAGTATTCATTTGCTTATGATTCCAAATAAACATGAGACAAGTGCAGATTCCCATGTGTGATTGTAATCTAACCGTGATGAAGTTGATCTAGCTCTTGCTTGACTGGAGGGTAAGATATACGTTCAGTCTTACCATTTGTGAGAAGAAATGATCTAGTATATCATGAAGATGCGTTAACAAGGAAACAAATAGGGGACATAAATTTACTTGCTTTTGATTCCTTA
>NC_026152.1:13438952-13449323 GCF_000512975.1 Sesamum indicum
CCGCTTTCCTTCTGGCCCTTTTGTGTACCACGATGAGACGTAGTCCCCATACATCACAGGACGGTATTTAGGTGGCTCAAAAGCTGGGCATATAGTCTTTGTCTTTGCAGGATCATGAAATGTGGCAACAGAAAGCCGTGAGCTCTTGGCATTAGTTATAGCCCGATGTGGAGCACTTGTATACTTTCCATTTGTTATGATCTGAACGGAGAGGACATTGTCAGTTGAATTGTTTTGCACCTTATGTTTCGACTTTCAGAGGAATAAAAATTCAAACTTGAATTTTCTTGGATATACTTCAATCTTCACATGTGCATTTGCAGCTATGCATGTCCAAGGGTGTACAAGTCTAAATAGAACGTAAAGGGCAAACAAGGACATTAATAAATATAATCAATATAAGACACTTCTCTCGTCTGTCAGAATGCCTCCATGAGTGTTTAGAACCTCCCGCTCACGCAGAATTACAATAGCAATAATGACTAACAAGAAGAACATTAACGTCCTTTTGTTACTTTTATCATCTATAATTTACATTTAAGTACATTCTCTTACACCGTTAAACTAGTCATACCATCTTCACTAATAGACTCTGTTATTTCCAAACTCCCATAAGATATATTCTTTAACATTTCTCAAGCCTCAATACCAGGTTTGCAAGCATAAAATACTATTGAGTATATAACCTGTGCAGCCAAGCTCAAATTTCCACTAAAAAACATCTCTTAGCAAAGCTGGAAGAATGGTGGCAAGACCAGGTCTCAAGAAACATATAAAAAGAAAGGAGCACTATAAATCACGTCGAGAACCACTGAGCAGCACTGACTATGTTGAAGATGTATCAAAACAAGTATTCACCGAGACAAACACAATAACATACACACATAAGGGGGTATCTGCAGCTTCAGGCATCAGGAAATGCAGGATACCTAGGTGTTGGAGGAGAAACAGAACCATGGCCTCATACAGAGGGCGTATCAGCAGTTTCCAGCATTTACTGAGCTATTATATCCGACACATACTGGTATACACTTGATTAAAAACTAGTTACTACCTCTTTTCGTCCTTCAGTTTCACTCACAAATTAAAATCTTGCATAAAAACCATGAAACATTCAGAAAAACTTTGCAAAGATGCTAACCTTATCTTGGGATAAACAAAAGGGTAACCAATTGAAAGATACCTCAGTTTGGTCGGCCAAAATCACTAAGATAGCATCATGTAATGGATTAACAAAGATCCATTCTCCATCCTTCAAGACCTCAAGCCCTCCAACGTCATCTTGGATCAGAAGAGTAATGGCACCCATGTCAGAATGTGATTGCAAACCAAGAGTGAGCTCAGGCTGCGGGCAAGGTGGGTAATAACTCACAGTGATGTTCTGATAGAATTCACCAACAGTATCTTTGATGCATGAAGATGGCAGTCCTAAGCTCTCGGAAATCAAGCCCAGTAATTTTTCAGCAAGGCCACTCATTTGATTGCTATATTCTGCTAAAACTTTTCTGTTAATGAATGATTCCATCAGCACAATGAACGCATCCGACTTAAAATAGACAAATTTTAAAGCCAAGAATAATCAAGTACAGAGAATACTGATTGCATTGATTTGGGGAATATTCATTCACCTGTAATTGGTGGAAAAGTGGGGCCACTTGGATGGATTTCGGCGGGAAAGTGGTAAAGTATGATGATCGTAATAATCTCTCCAATCCAAAACCGTATCATTCGATGCAACTAACATGCGGCTACCATATCCCTCTGAGGCAGGGGAATTGGGGTCACAGGCATAACTAAGCTTTTGATCCATAGTGCAGTCCTCGAAAAATGAGCGGCCCACTCTCCTCATTTCATCCAACAATTCCACTGGAACCCCATGGTTAATAACATGGAAAGCTCCCCACTCTCTGCAGGCTTGTCCCAATTGTTCATGGATGGAGTTGACACTGCTAATGTCAATAACAGGTGGCGGTGGTGTATCACGCTCGTTTCTCTTTCCATGCACTGGTCTCGTCTCCGGTGGCTGCACGTATTGAGGCGGCACTACCGTTTCACCTTCTTGCACCAAGGACTGCACTCTAATTTGATTACTCGCAACTTCCATTATTCAAGCCCTGAGAGAAACAGAAAATCAACTCACCTGCAGTTAAACAAAAACGACAGAAATCATTGCATAACGAATCAACTGAGCCATCAACTTTCAATGATAATACATATGCCTCCACAGTCTTTCCTACTAATCCACAAGAATCAAATAAACCATTTAATCACAAACAGAATAAAACCAATAACATAATTCATTTAGAGAAGATATATATATATATATATATATTCAAGAAATCAGTTCAAAAGACTAATGGAAACACGAGGTAACATGAAATCATCAACATAACCAGGAAAAAACGGATTAGTTCAGAATGATAAGGCAAGCCCAGATAAAACAACGGATGCATACTTAGAAAAAAAGGAAATAAACATAAAATCAAAACAACGAATGCTAACCCCTTCATAACCAATACACCCAAAAGACAAAAGCTTTACAAGGGCTCACTGGAAAATTCAAGAATCAAGCAGATGTAAAACCCTTTATGCATAGATAATTCTACTATAATGCGGAAACACATACACACACACATATATATATAGATGTATATTGCAAGAACGTAGCAAAGGGCAAAGAATACTATCTCAGCCACGCACAGAAGAAATCCGAACCTAATAATTGATTCTCAGAGGTACTTGGGCAATGTTCGTCGAGGGAAGAGAAGGCAGTGGAACAGAGCTAAAATTTGCGACTTGGTAATTGCGAGTTTAAAGCAAACAACGACTTCGATAACTCGCGGATTTCTTTATAGATAAATTGTTTGAAAATAATTAGACTTCAAATTTTATTGCTAAAAGTTTTTAGATAAAATAAAGAGAAAATTGCATTTTTGGTACTATAGTATAGGAGTTATTCCAAGTCAGGTACCATAGTTTTCAAAATAGCATTTTTTGTACTGTACTTTATAGAGATTTGCAGTGTTGGTACCTCATTTTCATTTTTGCCACTAAAACTTTCCAAAAGTATCAATTTAGTCCCTAAACTCTTCTTTTTCTTCTTCTTCTTCTTCTTTTTTTTTTCCCCAGCGAAACTATTTCTATTACTATTCAATCCATCAGACCCAGTATGCTTTTGAAATAAAATTAAGCATACATAAATTCACACTTTTTTGACCGTTTTGCCGCCATGTATTTCAAGTCCTCGATTTTATGGACTTCCTCTAACTATACTATTGTAGTAGATGGTTCGTAGGTCCGTGGCTCCTTTAGCAACAAACATCACAATCCTACTTTATTCCTACCTTAGGGCGTAAAGGTACTCCAAAATAGAGATTTAATAAAATTTTGGGTGGACAGGTTGAACAAAAGCCTTTTCTTTATTAAAGAAATATAGGTAATCTTACATAGATATTTCGTTCCTCTATTGGAAGCAACAACTACTTAGCCTCTCATTAAGAGGACTATACTCGTTGGGGAAACTCCATACAACTAAAAAAGATTTGAAAACTTCAAATCTTATGCTTTGAAGAATAGGAGAAAATTTTTTATGATCCCCATCTACTTCATAGATTTTTTATTTATAGCCGTCCGTGGACTTCAAACACGGACTTTAGACTTGTTTTTTGACGACTTCATTGCGTTCGTCATCTTCTTGTCTTTTCCTGATAACGTCATTGCTTTCACAATCTCCGTGTTTTTTCCAACTATTAATCATAATGGCTTGTCAGTCATGTGATTGCTAGCTGACCTTGTTGCTTTGCTGACTGTTGGCTTTTGTCATATTCTGTCGACAGTCTTATTCATGAATTTTTACATCCTGTGAATTTTATTTTGCTTTGTAAAAATTCTTTCTTTTATCCTTGTCCTATTCGATTCGGGTTTCTTTTTGTGACCTGAATTTTTGTCCCGAACAGGGATTTTTCTCGTTTTTCGCAGCAAGGGAATATGTGATTTTTGCCATTGCCCAACATGCAACATGTTGCAAATCTTCATCCTTGTAGCCTTAGTTGCAGGCAGCTTGTGCTCCCATATGAGCATTCTCTTTTTTTCGAATATGCTTTCTGCAAACTCGGTGCTTTTCACTATATTGGAGTTTAACATGAATGATCCATTTAACTTGTATGAAAATATTTTGAATGAATACTTGCCTTTGTCCATCTCAATGAGACAGACTCATAAACCCCAAGCTCTTCAAGTGAAAAAATCATCCTCACTTATGGTTGATACCAATGGAGCTTCTCTTGCGACAGTCTTAATTTTGTTAAAAATTACCATGTCTAGTCTCTGTAGCTTTGATGAAAGGGTTCTAAACTATGGTATCAATTCTGTTAATATTAAGAAGTATGGTACCTGAATCGCAAAGTGACCTATAGTACAATACCAATTTTGCATCAATCTCTAAAATAAAATTTTGAAGATGTTTATAAGATTTGGTAATTAAATATCAACTTAAGAAATTTGTTAAGATTTTATAAAATAAAGGCTTAATCACACAATGATTGTCTCTAAAAATATAAAATTATAATTTTCTTTTCCAAAAAATTCTTAAAATTCCACTTGCACTCCCTTTGCAAATTCTTCATTTACAAATTTACTCTTTCCTTAGGATTGGTTCGAATATGCTGACATCAATAAAAAAAATTATACAAACTTCTAATTTTGTGTCTCATTCAACATTTTGCATAAATTAGTGACAATATGTCTAGTTTTTTATTCATTAGCGACTACTTTTTATCCAATGGTAATAGTTAGAGAATAATATTTTTATTACAATTACAACTTTTAACTTTATATATATATATATATATATTACATAATCCAGTATAAGTATAAAAGTATTAATGTGGTATATGTGTCAATAATTTATCAGATTGTTGAACGATGAGTAAAAAAAAGTTTATGTAAATGTTTTGTAAACTTCACCAATCTCTGTTTGAACCTTAACTGAAGTTGTATAAATGTACTTCTTGGGGGAATTGAATTCTGGACAAGATGTAGAGGTTAATCCCTTGACTCGGAGCATAAGGTATTACAAACCAGCAAACCTGAGAAGAGAAACGAAAATGAATAATTCCCGAAGAAGATGCTTGTGTAATTTCAATTTTTTTTAAAAAAATTATAATTTTACATTTTTAAAAGGGTTTAAATATAATTAGCCTTAAAAAAAATAAGGTTCATATCATTTTTTTTTTAATAAAAAAGTTCTAGCATTTAATTCTCTTGTAACTTTTTATTGAATACCTTATCATATGTTATAAAATTTTAAATATTTTATAACATATTTTGAAAAGTTCATAAACTGATCTAAAGACCCCCTTTAAGCTTGCAGTATTTGTGGATAGCTATTTTTCATTTAAATAACAATATATATAGTTATATATATTTAAAAAAAGCAGGTTTATTATAACATCTCTTCAATGGCTGTCTCTTTATGTTTTTTCATTTTTAATTTTTTAATTTTCAGTCCTTGAAAATAGTAACTAAAGTGAAAACATATTTATTTATAGGTATTTTTATTAAAAATTTATTTGATTTGATATCATAGTTAAATATAAAATACAATCTCATTAATTAATTTAAATACATTATTATTTTACATGAAAACCTATACAAAATTGAAAATGCACATTTTTTACTGAAAATTAAAAATTAAAATCTCAATCGTTTTTTGAAAAAAACTTTATGAAGTGGTAGGATATTAAAAAAAAATTCATTTCTCCAAAACAAAAAACAAGAGAAACGTACATATACGAACAACTTTCAAAATTAACTATTTTAAAGGAGTCTTGGTACGTTTGGAGGTTAATATTAAAAGCACAATATACAAACTATTGAATGCAACACGAATTTAAGAATATTAAAAAATTAGAATAGTTTATATGAACATAGATGTTTGTGAATGCAAGATTTTAGAAAAATATAAAAGTTGAGAATAGTTTTAATACATAAATGAAGAAGCTTTTATAGCATTCAAAAACATTTTTATAGGAGTTTTTAAGAGCTCATAATCACTCCCTTCACTGTCAACTTGAAAAGATCAAACGTATAAATATTAAGTAACAGTTTATTTTTAGTAATTAAGTTGGGGTATCACTAAAATCTTTTACACAAAATCATGGGTGATTAAGTGGAAAAAAGCTACAATGGCAATGGCTCCTCCAGGCATAGCCTTTTACTCATTCAAATAAAAGACCAACCTCTACTTCTCAAATTATTAATGTCATAAACACAATGTACTCTTTCATGAATTCACAAATCCTCCAATTCTATACTTATGAAAGAAAAACGAAAATAATCATTTTGTACAACCTAATATGAGACCTTTTCTGGCTACAACTTATCAGCAATTCTTCCCAAAGCATCAGCAAGCTTATTGAGTACTGTTATCAAGCTATTCACATGGTCGCTTCGTTGCTCTCTATCCAATTGAAGATGGGCATTTTGCGCTTCTAGTTGTGAGCTCAACAATTTGCCGTTCTTCTCTAACGCTTCAATCAACTGATGTTGAAGATTCGTCGTCTCCCCTTCTCCATCAATTGCATATCGTTTCCTTTTCCTTCCTTCTTGAGTGTTTCGAACCTCAGCTTCTGAACCAACTTGTTTCTCATTGTTTGTGCCTGCAAATCAAACCATGCTCAGGAGATTTTCAAACAACTCCCTTTAGTAAGTTTCCACTCTAAGGGGTGTTTGTAGAAAAGGTTTTTTTTTTGTTATTTCATTATCTAAAAAACAGTCAAAATCATTTTTAATGTTTGTCTATATTTTAACAAAATGCACAATTTAGTCTGTTTTATTTAACTTATTTTTAGTTATCTTACCACTAATAAAAAACAGAAAACCAAACATATATCAAACTCTCAACAATATGTATACATATTTCTGTCTCCATCTCCTAAAAACAAAGAAAAACAATATCAAGCAGGAACCAAACAAAGCTTTGTGGTGAAAAAAAAGTTGTAAAGAAGGTTGTAAGTTAGTCGTAGTGATGAGTGCTTGAAAAGAAAAGTGAAAAGTGAAAAGTGAAAAAAAAAAATGAAGTTTGAGTGTTTGTAAAAAGAGCTAAAAAATTGGAGTACTGGAGAATCAAGATTGTCAAAACAAACTTCAAAATATTTACAATTTTCAGCAAAAGTTGGAGGAAAAAACTCATAGCTTTTGGTTTAAACGAACTTGATTTAAGTGCTTCAAAAGCATAAGGTGTAAATAACAAACACTCAACTTATTTCATCAAAATGTTGACAAGTGCTTAAAATAAGCCTATGCAAACACCCCCTAAGTGGTTGCACTTGTTTTCTGACAGAAATTTTCAGTTATTTAACTTCTTTTTAGTGCCTAGATGGAGATTGAACATGATGCAAGCAACAAACATAGAAGCAACAAGCCAGACTCCAAAAAAGCAACTATTCAACATGATGCAAGCAACAAACATAGAAGCAACAAGCCAGACTCCAAAAAAGCAACTATTCAACATGATGCAAGCAACAAACATAGAAGCAACAAGCCAGACTCCAAAAAAGCAACTATTCAACATGATGCAAGCAACAAGCATAGAAGCAGATTGAAGTTCTTTGATGTTGTCTGCTCTATAATTGAAAATGAGATGAGTACAATGCTAAACCACTGAATCATAGTCAAACTATAGAAATCATCGATATTTATTTGCGGGACTATACTCAAATCCCCTGTCAATGATATTTTCATTATACTGGGTGTCTGTTTAATTATTCACACAATAGAAGTGATTTGTTGCAACAAATATAATTAAGAGGGCGTAAATATGTTATCCCAATGAAAAGCTCATAAAAGATTATCAAATAGTATTACCTTTTCCACAGACAAAGTTAAACAAACACACACCCACAGAAGATGTGGGATAAAGCCACAATCTGATCATTTCAGTTTCAGTATTGATACTAAATTAAGTGGACAATTTGATCTAAGAACTATTTTATGGTTTCCAGAAAATAGCAAAGGCAACCTCAACATCATCGAAACCGATCTAAAGACACACACCCTCATCCTGCTATGTAAGGACCACGTGTACTGTTCCTGACAGAAAAGTGATCATGATGGAAAAATTTATCACCAGTACCTTCTGACTATAAAATTCATTACAAGTATAATTTTTTCTGATCAACAAATCAAATTCCACCTCCCATCATGTCAAGGCACGAGCTTACCATTTCACAAGGGGAAAAGAGAAATGGAACAATGGTTCTGCTTTAGAGCTATAGCAGAACTTTCAAATAAATCGACAAAAGGTGCTTCGTTCTGTTAAGAGAGCAACTAATTCAACCTACGAAATCGTGGTAGTAAGCTCACTGCCGCTTACTTCCTAATTCTGCTGAATTCAAGAAACAGATAATATTTACCCAGACTTGGTAAATAGCCGTTTTATTTTATTTTACACATTGGTTCTGAGACTAGAGTACCTTCAAGATTGTACCAGGCTGCATAAATTCATTCTGGGGGTAAAACTTGCTGAAATCTAACTTCCTACGCACTAGCAGTAGTTTTCTCTTTACCTATAAGTTCTCAGTTGCAAATATCAATTGAACGTAAAAACTCAACACAAAATCAGATAGAAAGGGAAATTTAATTAAGATCCAGTGACTTGAAACTCAAACTAAACCATCCTACTACTCATTAGTTCCACTTAAAATGAAAACCAGATTAAAATCAGTTCAGCTAGAAAAAGTTGCACCATTGATATGACTGTAAAGAATGGCAAAAGCTTCTCTGACTTATAAGCCAATGCACAACTATGGGACCACACAGCAGTTCTATTTTATGTCTCAAGATATGGTTTTGTAGAAATAACAGAAAGTACCTTGATCAGGAGACTCTTGGGGAATTGATTGATGCTGCTTCTCTGCAACTGCAGAAAGACAAAGACTAAAATCAATGATGGCAACATAAAATGTTAGACAAACTAGATCTTTTAGAACAGATACTACTCTAGTTAGCACTTAGAAATTACCTGAAAATGTAAAATTACTGGATGAGAAGAAACAGTAATTATAACATATCACATACTCCTACTAAACTGAAGAGGGTCCGACCTTTCATCTCATTCACACCACCAAAAGCAAAGTCTCATTAAACTGGAACACACCTATGCCCTTCAACCCCCCACCGCACTCACAAATCCCAAAAAGATTGCAATTGAACATCGACTCGGCCAAGCACTCACAGCAGTTACCCATGTACCAGCAAACATACAGTCTTCCGTATCTTATTCTTGAAAAGTGAAAGTGCAATACTTCAATGGCCCAAATTAAATATCATTGGTAAAAAACAAAAGAGAAGTTAATACCTTTGATCATCATCTTATATCTATCCATATATTCATCAAGAAGATAAACATATATCTATGTTTATACACATTAGGCATGCATATGCAACCACAGAAAACGCACTTCACACTGCGCGTATGATATAGAACAATCACTAGCATCGACAAAAACCAACCAGCAGTATTCAAGAATTATTACAGAAAACACATCCGCTGTTACGAAAATAGTTCACAGGAGATGTACAAGAACTCAAATTACCTGGAAAAACTTCTTATGATCAACAATTCCAAACATTCTCCAGGTCAAGTGAAACTCTTAGTTCTTTTACCTTAAACTTGTTGTGCACACTTGCAATGCCCCAAGACAAATATCAATTTTTCAATATCAACAATCATACATATAGAACCAAATAAGTACCATGGAATTCAGTAATCCTTCTAAAGATTCAAACACAGCATCACTCTCTAAGTCTGCATGCATACATGCACCAAACTAGCAAAAGAATCCTTATAGTTTAGGATAAACCAGCTACCTGAAATCGGAGTCGGGGCGGGTATATCCTTAACAGGAGTCTCCTTACTTTGACCGGGACTTCGACACGCTTCCTCCTGACCCGACTGCTCGAAATCCGAGAACAGCCCATCATCCACCGCCGCGCTGCGCCCACTATCAAACAACGCCTCGGGCTCCCCCTCTTCACCGGCCTCCGCCCTCCTCCTCCTCCTCCTCACCACCACCACCTCCAGTCCCCCCGCCGCCGCCGCCATCAAGAATATCATAAACCTCCCTATCAAAAAACCCCGGCAACTTCCTCTCCCTCCTCAAGTCGTTCCTCATCACCCAAAACGACTCCGTCTCCTCCTTTATCTTCGACTCCCACTCTTTTATCTTCTTAAAATCCCCCGCCAAATTGCTCCATCTCTTCCGGCACTGAACCGGCCCCCGATTCACCCCATGCCTCTTACAGTAGGACGAAACCGACGCCCACTTTGGCTCGATTTGACCCGACCCGAAAGCAGACCCGGACGCCCGC
>NC_026152.1:13449360-13474958 GCF_000512975.1 Sesamum indicum
GATTTCCTGTCTAGTCCAACGCGGTAGCCGGGCCGCCTTGCTCCCCTCATCACCCCCCGCGCCGCCATCGCCGGACACTTGACGGCCGTCTGGTCCGCCGTCAACGGGCCTCGGACCCAAACTCAGCTGCTCCAGCGCCATTTGAAAGATCACGTGACTTTAACTTTATAAACTTTTGTAGTTACCAAGTCACGTGAGTAACGGGACTGGTCCAAGGAAACGGCGTTTGTTTTAACGGCGTTGCCCCCTTGGTAGGGAATGGGAGAGAGAAGATGTGTGTATATGTGTGTGAGAGAGAGAGAGAGAAAGGGATTTTTCTTTTTTTTCTTTTTCTTTATTATTATGTTAAATCTACTGGGAAAAGAGGAGAGAGAAAGAGAGAGAGAGAGAGAGAAAGAAAAGGATTAAGAGAAGATGAAGATGATATGAAATTGTATTAGTGATGATGATTAAGATTAGGGGTTTTCTTTTACTTTAATCTTTGGGCTAATGAATGGGTATTAGATGTTCAATAATTATTGCTATAATAACATTACTTTCTCCACTTCAACTCTCAATCCACATATTAATATTAACTCTTCTTCCCCTACCCCTTCACATTTTTCCTACTCTTCTTCTTATACTGCTTTTTACTCCATATACTTCAAATTCCATTATATGATTAGGGAAAATGATATTTTCCTTTTATAATTTTGGTTTCAATCTATTTTGATTCTTTATCTTTAATAATATTAAATTTAATCATTTATCTATCAATTTTGCATAATTTATAACTCTTTTACCCTTTTGATGATATAGGCTAATAATCCATCCTCGTGCTCTAAGTGTAATATAAACAAATATTTTTTCAATAAACTTAAACTCTTATACCATTTTAGTCCAACATTAGCTACCAGGTGCAAGATGAATGGATATATATATGGACTAAAATTGTTCTTGAAAAACTATCTAGGAGTAAAATTCTTTAAAATTGGGTCAAATGATTAAAATTAAGCAATTTTGAAAGTTATCGGACTAAAACTAAAATGGATAAATTTAAATGACTAAAATTAATAGCAGGCAAACTTAAAAAATTAAACGAATAATTTTTTCATATATATATGGGTTTTGATTTACTTTAATAGTAATTGTTTCATCTAATATAGTAGTATTGGTTAATTAAAGTTAGTGTATTCATTGTCTGTAATTAAAATTCATGGTATAATCACAATAAATTCAATAAAAAAAACCTGCATAATTAATTGTGTGATAATTGGTTTTTAGTTTTAGTTTGATCATATGATTGAATGATCAATTATGGAATTGATTTTGCAGTGATTGATTTTTGCAAGAGTGATTATGGTGTTTAGATTCACAATTTTATAATTAATTATGCAATTATAAATTATAAATAAATTTTCAGAACAACCTCACAAGATTAGTGAAGGGCGTTAAAAATTATTTAATGGGCATAATAGGTAACCAAGTAAAGAACAATTATGGTGGATTAAAAATTATAGATTTGATTAAAATGTGGTTTCAATAGAATTTAATTTTAAAATTAATTATTAAAAAAATGAACACAACTGTAAAAATTGGGTTCGCACTCAAAACATAGGTTTAGACAACTTAATCATAATTCATAGGTTAAAAATCATTTCAAATCTTTAATCACAAATAAATGCAAGCATTTCATATTTTATTTAATATATACATATTACGTGCATAAAATACTTTTAAAATATAAAAATAACATGAATTTTACATATATTAGGTGTCTATATTAAATAAAATACGAGATATAATATTGTTATGGAATAATAAAAAATGAGATTGTTTAAACCCAATCTTTTTTTATAGTCAAGATATATATGCCTTTGAATAACTTTTTCCATTTACCTTTTTCTTTTATTTGGGGAATGTTGGATAAAGATTGTGGGGGGATGGGATGGGATGGTAATATGGGCAGCCATAAATTGGCACAAAAAGATTAGAGGGTTATTAATGGATGGGACCTTATCCTATCTTCACTAATTACTTTTTGTTTCCACCTTTCAAAATCTTAAGGAATCATTAGCCATATAATCTTTTTGATTAGTGCCAATAAAATGGTCCCTCAAGAAAGGAAGGGCCATTTTTGGTTGGTTAAGGACATTGGCCTCATGACTTTCACTATATTGACCCATTAACAAGTCATTTTTCAAATTATTATTTTATCTTTTTGGACTTGGGGTTTTTTTTTTTCAATATAATTATATAATACATAGTTGTTTGGCTTCGATCAGTATCATGGATCAGAATATATTCTTTTGGACTATGCATCACTTATAGAAGTACTTACAGATTAACACCCAACTCAACCCTTATATTGAATGAAAGAATCAAACTTATAAGCATCTGTTCGACAACAAATACCCATATGCCCTTGGCCCTACGAAAGTAGTGTATATTACATATTATTCTTTCTTTTTTTTTTTAATATAAAAAAATTTAAATAATTTTGACGCCAATCGCTATTACAGGCCAAAACATACTCCTGAAATCATAAAATACTTATAGGGATACTTATTGTAAGCAACCCTGATATTAACAGAAAGAATCAAATCTACAACCATATGATCGTAAGGTGCCCCTCACCCCAGGAAATAGTGTATATTACATCATATTATTATTATTGTTAAAAATATAGCACTTAGATATTTTTTTCCTAGCACAAATAGAATTGAATGGTTTTGACTCTAATCACTACCACAGGTCAGAACATATAAAATCATAAAATACTTATAAGGGCATTTATTATAAATAACCCTTATATTAATAGAAAAAATTAAATTCACAATAATATAATTAAAAATAATTCATTTTCACTAACTGAACCAATGAGCATACAAATAATAATAATAATAATAATAATGAGAAATTGGAGGTTTTGAAAGAGAAAGGGAGTTTTGGAGGTGTGTGTTCACAAGTTTTGTCAGTAAGGGGTAGGGGGTTAGTAGGATGTCATATTCTCCTTGTGAAACTGTGGGGACCAACCTACCAAATGGGTTGCCAACTTTTGTACACCATCTCCCTTAGGAATTATTATTGACTCTGTGGTGGCTGTACTTTGTTTTTGTGGACTTCGCCTTTGCCATTCCATACTCTATTTCAATTTGATATATTTTATTTTTCTGATTATTTCATGTACACATGTTGCACTTGCCAAATTCCATAACTTACATAATTACAAAAATATTTATAAATGTATACATGTTCATTTAGACTACAAAATATTAATTTAATAAGATGCATATGGACTATATAATTAATTTATGAGGTAATTCCGCCTAAATCCCTTTTAAAAATATGAAATTATATTTTTTCCTAGGCTAGAATTCATCGTAAGATGGAAAATGACGACCTCAGAAAAGAAATATACAATTTTATGCCACATTCAACGTTTTGTATAAATTATTCACTATATGACTAATTTTTTATTTATCAATGACTACTTTTTATTCAATGATAATGATTTAGGAACAATAGTTATTACAAATTATACTCTTTTTAACTTTATATATGTTATGCATACCCCCTCACAAGTATCAAACTGTTTTCATAGTATTTCTAGCAATAAATTATACGGGATACCAAATGAGGGGTAAAATAAAAATTTTATGTAAATTTTTGTTGGCTTCAATATTTTCTATTCAAATCCTAACGTACAGTGGTAAATTGATAATTCTAAAAACAGTGAAATTGTAATTTTTGAATTTTTTGGAGGAAAAATATAATTTCGTATTTTTTAAGAGAATCTCAATGTGATTAATTCTTTTTTTTTAAAAAAAATCATTTAAAATGTTTTCCATTTGGATATAGGCTATATCTCTTATTCAATTTCAATCCATACTAGAATATGTACAACATATATTGGTCAATTTTGATAATTTTTAAAATTATAGGTACACCCTCTTCAGATTATCGTATTTACAAATACCTTCTATCATTAAAGTTTTACGTGAAAATATGAGGGGGAAATTTGATAGACTTATGAATCATAAGGCCTCATTTCTCTTGCAATACACCTTTTCATGATAAAATCGTGAGGTTTGTAGAAGCAGAGTGGACAATATCATGTATAATAGGATACCGATAGAATTGCAAATTGCATTATATTTTATGTATGGCGACCTGGCAACCAATCCAAAAATCATAGTAGGAAAGCAATAGAGAATGATGTCTTGTGTAATGAAGAAGAAATGACAATATACGTAGAAGGTACATGATAAAAGGGAAAGAAGCAGTTCAATAAAGACTTTTATCAAGAACAGATAGAAAATATGTATATGTGAATATAGAATGCAAGAGATAAAATTTGTCATTTGAGAATTGCTAGAGGCTTTCCAGTAATTGACTCTGGGAACCTTCTTTTTCGTTGATTTTGTTGCAAGATGCAGACCAATAGATCATAGTTCAAATAGGATATTTCCAATACTGCTTCTGAGAATCTTTGCACATATTCTTTTAGACCCTCCTAGCTAGTCACACTGGACTATTACGAAGAGGTACGATGCAGTTTGGGGTACCTTTTGCTGATAAAAAAACGGTGTAAGAACCTCTGAGACAATTATGCAAAATTCTTTGTCAAGCATGCATAATTGATTGAACCATACCATGGCTTTCCTTGCCAATGCGGTGCGGGAGATCTTACAGTATCCAACATAGCTCAAGTCTAGTAAGTTAGTTGTTGACATAATTTGTCCTAGTGATCCTCGATATCACCTATGCCACTATATTCAAATTAAGTACGGGATGCACACTTCTTAGCGAAGCACTTCTGTTAGAATGCTCATGAGAAAGGACTTCTCCTTGGAGGAGCTACAACCAAAGGCAATGATCGTGGGATGCATATTCCCTCCAGCTACTTGTGGGCAGTTCCTTATGTGATTCATGCCTACCAACTACTCGCTATTCTCTTGCTCTCTTCCTTTAATGTGGGGAGCCATTGAGGGAGAAACTTAATTGTTGACTTCATCTGTATTTTACTGAAATTTCATGAAGACCATCTTCCCTTGATTATTTACCTTTGGGGGTTAGGGATGAACCTCAGCCTCAGCAAAAGGGATAAGACTCCTGAGGATGATTAGCCAAAACTAGGCTACGGACCTCTCCACTGCCAATTGGTCCATGTCCTTGGTCATGTGCTGGAGGGGAGTCCGGGTTTATATTTTTCTATTGGCAGAGTCCGCTCCAGGATGATTTTCTTCAAGATCATATTTGTCATTCATCACCACTAGTTCTCTTACCTTAGATTTCATTTGCATTCTCAATACTTAAATTCTCCCAACAGACAACGTCAATTATATTGCACAAAATTAATAATTTTATTTATTTATAACATAGAGTACAAAGTATTTGGCAAATGGGCTAAAGCTATGCAAATCTCTTCTTTGTCTCTAATTCCAACCTCCTCTCAAATAAGTTAAGGAGGACATATTTATAGTGATATGTAAGTAAAGAAAGTAATCTTCATTTTGGGTCTTGGACAAACTTTTATTTGTGAGGGCTATCTCCGGGAGCGCTTGAGTAGTTAAACTTGATGATGCCCATCCCATCAATATTTCCTTTGATTAATGGGTTTTTATCGACACTAATGTCGGGAATTATATCTCTTGATTATTGTAGTTTCTCTCTCCAATTAATGTTGATGAATCTTATCATATCATAATCATAGTGAAGCTCTTCCCCTTAACCACATCTCCTCAAAATGGAAAGCCTTAGGACCATTAGATTTAGCCGTATCATGGTGGGTATGGTGTGATCAAATTCTATATAGTTAGAAGACTGATGCAGTTCCTAAATTTTGATTTTTACAAAAAATTATGACTTGAAAAATATACATCATATACAATTTTATAAATTTAAATTGAAAGGATTATAATATTTGCTTTGCAGATTATCTCTTAATTCATCTCTCTCAGTGCCGATCTAACGGCTGGCGTCTGTTCTTGATCAATCCGTTGTGTGATCTCCTTCATTCTTGTGGAGCAACCTACGCATCATCTTGAAATACTTTGCAAAGTTGATGCAAAGAAAGACGTGGAACCTTACGCGGAGCTTTGTTGTTAGAAAAAGTACTTCGATGTAAATTTTTTGTGCTAATGTAGTGTCCTGAATTAGTCTTCTAACAAATTATATTTGAACATGCTTTGGCTCAATTAAATAAAATAAAAATAAATAAACAAATCTATTTATCATAAATCAATCTGGGAAAATGTATAAGACCAATTTGGTATGAGCTTATTGCATATTTATTATCTTAAAAAATATGTAAAGTCTCCATTTGCGATGAATTTTAATTTGAAATTTAATTATTAATCAATGAATTTGAACTTTTTAATTGATAATTTGTTCCAAAACTATAATGTCAACGATATCAAAATTAAAATTGAGTTAAGATCTCCTGAGAATGGCACATGAGTACGTATCTCCCCTTATAGATTTGCTTTTATTGTTATTAATGAATGCATTAAATTAATTACTCATTAAAATTTGAGGATTTAATTAAGGATAAATGCTATATTCGATTGTTTAAGTTTTTATTTAAAATTATTTTAATCCTTCAAGTTTATTCTTTAATTTTAGCATCCCTAAACTTTAATTTTTTTCTCAATTTGGTATTTGACCATTTGTCGGTGAAAATGCGGTCAGAGTTTGACTTTTTAGAAGGTAAAATAGCTAATTACGTTTGATTTGATCATTTTAATCATTTAAGTTTGTACAATTATCAAATTAGTCCTTTATAAAAAAAAAAAATTTATTTTTTTAATTTTTTTAAATGGTGAATACGATGTAATTATCTTGTATGAAAAATAAAAACTTTGAACTTTTGTAAATATAATAATATATTGCTTATTTAACAATTAATAATTTCTTTTTTTTAATAAAAGTGACAAAAAATCAAAATTATAAATAAATTTTATAAAACTTATCTAATTAAAAATTCTTAGTCTATTTTAATCTTATAAGTTAAAAATAAGTCTAATTAAATTAAATCTTAACAATATTTATTAAATACTAACAGCTGCGATTTTGAAGAAAAAATTGATGGTATGTACTTTTAACTAAATTATTTGGTATATTTCAAATATATATAAAATTCATTTAAAGAGGTTCTTATAGAATTGTTTTTATAAAATAGAACTATATATCTAGAAAACCTCTAAAAAAATTAATTATAATATATATATATATACATATGAAATCCATCAAAAAAATTCAATTAAAAAGTATAATCTAATTTTTTATTCAAAAACTCAAACATTTAATAAATTTTTTTAAGGTTTAACATTTTTTAACTTATCTTTAATTAACTCTTAAAACAAAAGTTTATTGGCTTAGGTTTTTTTTATTATATTTTTAGATTAGATAAATTTTATAAAATTTATTCATAATTTTGATTTTTTTTAGCTATTGTAAAAGAGACTGTTGTTTTAAGTTAAGTAATATATTATTATTATGTTCACAAGAGTTCAAACTTTTCATTATTCACATAAGATAATTAGAACATAACAGCAGAAAAAAGATATAAAAAAGTTGTTATTTTTGTTTAAAACAAGACTAATTTAATATTTTTACAAAATTAAGGAACTAAAGTGACAAAATCAAATTTATTGACCATTTCACCCTCCAAATGGTCAAAATTCGGCCACATTTTTGCCTAGAAATTATCAGAGGAGCCAAACTGAGATAAAAATTAAAGTTTAAGAATGTTAAAATTAAGAAAAATGAACTTGAGGACTAAAGTGTTTCTGAACCAAAACTTAAGGGATCAAAGGTAGCTTAACCCTGTAATTCTTTTATATGAAAGAGAAATTGCATTTTTTTGTCCTACACGTATTTAATCTAGTCTAATTTGTTATGATTTTTCACATTATATCTCATAAATTAAAAATATTTTGAATTTTAGTCTTCACGTGCATTTTTCGTCCTATAACTAATAGACTTCTTAACAATTTTCGTACAATTTTCTGTTAATTATTGGATGAAAATGCGTGTGAGGACTAATATTAAAGATGTTTTTAACTTATATGAAATTAAATTTAAAAAGAAATACCATATTAGATCAAAAATACGATTTTCTCAAAAATTAATAAAGTTTATTGGTCTAACAAACTTAAAATTTGAGAAATTAAAGTGAAATCCATGTGGCCCAGCCCAACTCTAAATGCTTCTTCTTTAAGTAGACACATTATAATATAAATTTGGATCATCCCATTTTTAACAGTACTTAAAACATCACTCTATCCCCTCACCACCCAATTTCTAGAGTTGGAGTGAAGGCCTAATATATGCACATATCCATGTGATGTGTGAGGGAGAGAGAGAGAGAGAGAGATGTTTTGTCATAATATGAATATATATATATATATATTCCTAATATTATAAATAAATTCAGCTTAAAGACACCCCAGTTCAATATAAAAATACAATATCGTTAATTAATCCAAATATATTCTCAATTCACATAAAAATTTATACAAAATTAAAAATATATATTTTTCACTGAGAATGAAAACACAAATATTTTTCATCACAATTATTCAATATTTTTTCTCTTATTTTGGCTATAGTCAAAACGTTAACTAGGAATTCAGTTGTGGTTGATATTTCGATTGCATATTCAAAAACGTCTAATAGTTGTTGTATATTTAATGTTCGTCATAGTTTTTTAATTTTTATGGGATAATTAATTTATAACAAGAAGTCATATTTTTCATGATATTAATGTATGACATTTCACATCATTTATTATATTACTATAGAAAAAGCTAAGCCCATAATCTTGATTATTTTGAATTTATAATTAAATTCATGTGATGTTCATCTTTAACCAATAAAAAAAAGTCCCTTTCAAAGAATTAATTGATACTCGTAAAAGTTGCAAATTTCAAACTTCAAAAGTGAAATTTGAAAATATTACTGATGACTTATACTTTAGTGGACCATAATACCTACCTATCGTAAGTAGTGATAAAGTTTACATTTTTTCTATAGAAAAAAAATACACTTTATTGTATAAAAGCCGTGAATTATAAATAGGGTAAACTACAAATACATCCCATAAACTTTAGCATAATTACGAATATTCGATTATTATTTAAAAAATATAAATACTTTCTTAAATAGAAATAATTGTGTAAACTCTAGATGGTGAGTAAAAATTATTATTTTACTCTTTTTGGAACTTTTTTAAAAAGAGTGTTTGGTTAATATATTCAAGATAATTGCGTATTTACAAAATATTGTCTCAATCCATCCTATTTCATCCGGGATGTGATAGGGTTCTGAAGGATGAACCGGATACGGACAGTTCTCATAAGATTTCATTCTTGAACAAAAATTCATTTTTTGATTTATTTCATCTATTCCATTACCAAAACAAGAGAAGATACACGTTACACCGTAATTTTGAATCAAAATAGAGATTTCAAGAAATGGCAAAACTATTCACTCTATCAATAACCGAGCCGGATCTGGTGTATCATAAGGAATTTGCCATTTCTATTGATTCCTACGGATTGGATCAAAAACCATTCTTGAATGAGACCATGGATGATTGAAAAAGAAATCTTTATCTGTTCTACCTCCTAAGAAATATAAAAAAAAATTTAAGAGTGGGTAAAATAAATAATTCATAGTATATATTAGTCTATAAATAAAATATTTTTACAAAATTCTAAATATATATATATATATATATTAATCTATAATTCAAAGGGATATTTTAATTTGTTCACTATAAAAATTAGATGATAACTTAATAGAGTGACGGACATTAAAATTAACGAAGTTGTTTGTGATTTTTCAAATAATATGAAGGTATTTCTAATTATAACGAATCTCAACAGAGGCAACTGTAATTTGACCTTATATATATGTGTGTTGGATTAAAATTACAAATTACAAAAGTTACAAAAAAGGAAAGGGAGAATATTAGCAAAATAAATTTAAGTAACGATAAAAAATTTTCATAATTTCATTAGATACAATATTTACGTAAAAAATTGCCGCTTGCAGTAATTAATAACAAAAAAATACTGGTATATATATAATGACAGTATAATACAATATATGAAAATATAATTGTTAAAATATTTGTTCTATCACTTAATATATATCTTAAATGGATTGACAATTTTAAAACTATTAATTAATATTTTATTATGAATATTATCTTTTCTGTTGCGATGTATTGATACTGTCAGTTTACAAACTTAAGTACTTTATAAGTAAAAATAAAAAATAAAATTTATGTAAATTACCCTCTTTTCTACTCCCTCTCTTATGAGATCCAAATCCCTATTTTACAAAAAAATAAAATAAAATAAATAAATCGAGAAAACGTATTTTTTTTTTATTTTTTTAAAGTAGAGATCTCAAAGTCCGGAAAATGAGGAAATAATAATGAGGAGGATTTGAATAAAAAGACACACGTGAAGGTAAAAGCATATGGAGATTAGTGGTGACATTATAATATTTTGAAATAAATATTAGTATATAATATATGTATATATATATTGAGTAAACGTATTATAATCACATTATGATCTTAATCATTGATAATTCTAATAATCAATATATTAATCATCAATATTAAATATTTATGATCCGATATGTTGAATTGCTTGACGTAGAAGTTCAACTATTCCTCACTCGACTTGTAGGACAACTGCTCTTATAGTATCGACTTTTTTATAACTAATCAATAACTACTATTAAAGTATAATAAGAACTCACTCGTTAGTTGGATTCGAGTTATTCAGGTTCATTAACAATATAAAAAATATTAAAGGGATAACTATACCGTCCTCTTTTGAGATTTTGTGTAATAACACATAGACATCCTGTTATTTAAAAAATTACATGAGTATCCCTAATGTTTGTTTTTATCTACTAAAGAGATTCATTCATGAGGCAAAATTCACAACTTTTGCTAATGTTAGCAAAAAAATTAAATGAAAACCCATATGTACCCCCGACTGACTCGTTCTCGACTTATTACAGGTGAAAACAAATCTTTTCTAATCAAACTATTCTTATACAGCTTTACACGCTAATGCATGTGAGGATGCGCATCTTCACACTTATAAAGAAAAATTTATAAGTCAATCAAGAAAAAATATGGATAACCATTCAACTTTTTTGCTTATTTCAATATATTTCGTGAATTTTACTAACAAATAGACGAAAATTATTATCAATAAAATTAAATATAATTTTTCAAAACATAAAAAATTTACACATAATTATATCTAATTTTCATAAAAAAAACTCATGTAATTATCTCAATATAAAATAATTATTATTAAAGTAAAATAATAATTCAAATATGGTGAGATTCATCATAACTTTTTATTTATAAACTTTTAAATTTATCAATTAAAATTAGGCTTCGTTAACAGCACCTAAAATATATGAATAAGGCCTCCCCTAAAGAAAAGGATAAGACCTCTAAAATATATATATATATATATATATGTGTGTGTGTGTGTGTATAGGAATAGAGAGGTATAGGAGAGAATCTGGGAGTGCAGCGTAGGGGCGCCGAGCAAATAGGAACAAGGAGCTGAAACATCCTATGATTACCCCGCACATGCCTCTCTCCAATCATTCTCCTTTTCTTTTTTCTTGTAATTTTATGATTGGTTGATCCATCTTCACTTGTTCTTCATTTCTTTTTTTTTTTGTGTGTTGTACTGTCACCAATTATTAATTTTTCAAGTGTCAGTCGTTGACAGTGGTGTTGCTTCTCACTCGGGCAAATTTAATCACTTTGTTTATTTCTATTTTAGTTCTTTACGGATAATAATAAAAAAATTAAAATTATAATAAATTCTCGTAAAATTTATCATAATTATAAATACTTCTATTATTTAAAAAATGATAAATGTCTTCTTGAAACTAATGGCCGTCTATCAAATCCTTTATCGTGACAACCCACATTATAAGGAGTATTTTTTGAATGGTCATTAATTACATAAAGTATTTGCAATTTTTTAGGTAACAAAAAGCACTTATAATTTTAATAAGTTTTAGGAGAGCTCATTGTAATTATCCTTGATGCTTTAAGCATACCCTTTGAGTAGGCCTCATCGGCATTTTTATTAATCTTTTTGTGAATAAAATCCAAATATCCTCTATCCTATACACATTAAATAGTATCATAGGTTTGAGCTAGCTCCGATAATACAGTTTTCGCTCTTTAATATTTTGAATTTGCATTGATTTACTTTTGAGCATAAGTATCCATAAATTAATTCAGATGTTACAAAAAAAACATGCACGTTATTAAATATGGGACAACAACTAAATTATCCTTCAGGCATTGTCTAGGATTCTAGA
Source organism: Sesamum indicum (assembly GCF_000512975.1). Taxonomy (NCBI): domain Eukaryota; kingdom Viridiplantae; phylum Streptophyta; class Magnoliopsida; order Lamiales; family Pedaliaceae; genus Sesamum; species Sesamum indicum. The sequence continues at coordinate 13,461,727 of NC_026152.1, forward strand.
TGACCAAACACTTCTCCCTCGGATTCTTTCGACCTGAACCCAATACAAAAATATATCCAATCTCCGTAGCCTTATTAACATCTTTGAATAAGGTTTATATCAGGTCTTACAATTTGCCCATTACCTTAAATTTCATGAGTCTCAAATATTAGGTATATTCTTTTACTATATTTAATGCTCTCGAGCAATTTCTTGCATTAACATCACTGACTTAAACATCATGAAATTATAATTACAACCTACCTACTCTTGTTCTTGTTAATCTTTGTAAGCATAGGTACACCCAAATCACCTTGTCAACCTAAAACCAAGTAAAAAGAGATAACATTTAGAGATAATTATACATACATTCTCTGAACTAGTATTTTGAAAAACTACATATGTACTTACCAGAAATGTCAATATCATTTACACAAACCATCATTATTTTTTAAAACTTATGCATACATCCTCATAAACATTAAGGCGATTTTTATAAGGGATAATTTAATATAATTACACGTAAACCCCTTGTGGTTTGAAAAATTATATCCAGTACTCTTGAAGTTTGATTCCGTTTAATAAATAAATCCATCCGTTAGTCAAAATTCATCGAACTTGCTGATATTAACAAAAAAATCGGACAAAAATTCATATACCCCAATTTACTTATTCTTGATTTATTGCAAGTCAAATAAATCTTTTTATGATCAAATTATTCTTATATTTCTTCACACATTAATGTATTTGAGGAGGTATATCTTCTACATTATAAGGGTAATTTAGTTAAAAAAAATTATTTGACCTACAATAAGTGTATAATCAATCGATGATAAATATCAAGTTTTCATTAAGTTTTCTTTTTAATACCACAAAGTTCAATGATTTTGACTATCGGGGGAACCTATTTGTTACAAGAAAGCATACCACATGAGTATTAAATTTAATTTTTCAAATCACAAAGATATACGTATAATTGTACCAAACTCATGAGAAGGAGGTATAATTATTCCTTTTTATAATTACACAAAAAACGGATGAAAAACCTAACGGATTGAGCTAATTGTCAGCAACTGTTAAAATCATGGGACATTAATAATTTTTCAAATAACAAAAAATTATTTATAATTATGCTTAATTTTATAAGAGATCGCTGTAATTACCCTAATTATTAGGAAGGAATAAGTTTCATACAAGACAAGGAATTTAAAAAAATTGAAATTGGGGTCTGCTTTCCGCTTATTCTACTTTTTGACATTATTATGCCAAAAAAAGGCGATCAGTCAAACAAAGAAATTAAAACTTAGGAAAGATAGGGCTTTTTTTCTTTATTTTTTTTCTTGTTAGGTTGCGTTGGGGATTGGGAGGATTCGAATTAAAGAAAAATTGTTTGGATGTATGCATTTCTAAACTCTAATATTAGGATTATTTTATTGCTTCCTCCAAACAAACCTTTTCACTTTATGGAAATTGAATTGATTTGCACCTCAATAAAATTGGATTTGGATCTTAAATATACATATATATATATATATATAAGATGTGTGTTCAATTTTGATAAGTACACATGCATCCAATCCGAATAAAAAAATATGTCAGTACAGTTAGATTAAATTGAGAATCTTATAACATGATCTGCAAAGCAAGAAATTATAAGAACCGTACCAAAAGACTTTGATTATAATCTTTTGATACCCAAGTCAGTAAGGTCGTCAAGAATAAATAATGAAGATCATAAAAGAATATAAGGTAGCAAAAGTTGTAAATCGAGCATGAAGATATCGTATTTGTAGTGAGTTTATGATTATGTTGCCTTTAAAGTACGAGGAACTTCTCAAATCCCTCATAACCATGTCGGAAAAATCTCGATAATGACCCTCAATACTAAAGTCAAATAGATTGCAGAGAGAAAAGTGTTTAAGGTCCTAATTATTTTACGTGAACCATTGACGCGAAAAATGATGGAATGGTCACAATAATTTCATTTATATTAGAATTTAAGAGGTACCGCAATTGTATCGTAAATATTAAAAAATTAAAATCAAATTTTTATCGGACCAGATCCATGCTAATTTTTGTCTTGTATAGTTGGTTAATCTATCAAGCTCAATAAGGTTAATTTCGCCATTTCACATTTCCAAGCGAAAAAAAGGAAAATAAGTGGCGTAATAGGAGTGGTGTAGGAATAAATTAGCATTATCTTAGGGTTGGCGTAGTGATGGAATAAAATCTAAAACGGATCTCCAACTCCGATTAAAGTACGTAACCAACTTTCTTCTTCTCTGTAATGAATTTTCCCTCACCTGGAAATTATTTCTGTACGCTATATTTTTACATAATTAATTGCAAAAGGAAATTTTCCACTATGGTCAATACGACACTCCCAATCCTACTAGGCTCCTAAACTAAGTCAAATCAGTGCCCATGTATTATTATTTAAATTATTATCGAATTTGAAAATTTATTTTGAATTTAATTTTTGAACCAGCTTTAGTTAAATCGAATACGGACGGAACTAAAATAATTTGATGTCTTAAATGTAATTGTATTATTATTTCTGGTAATTCGATCGAGCGCAAGTTGAGCTTCAAAATTTAACTTCAAATTTTGTTTGTTAAATTAACGGATCGATCTCAAACGAGGTTTTACTAATCAATCGGATCGAATATCGAGTGATTTGATTGTTTTTTCAACCCTAATTTCAATAACTCAGTTATTTATTCTCTTTAATACGAATTTTTATGAATAACAATTATAACACTCTACACATCAAGAATAAATTATATCTACATCCCTCTAGTTTGTCCTAATTATAAATAACTCCGTATTGAATTATTATATTTGCTTTCCCATTAAATTTGTTCCGTCTTATATTTACATCTTCCTGTTGGATCAATATTTTGTGGGGGCATTATGTCTTTACCCAATTTTGAACTAAGTGTGTGAGATTTTATGAATTTAAGGGGGAGTTTTTTCTTATTACCATAAATTTTAAGGGTGTCAACGTAATTTACCTATTAATTATCAATATTAAATAATAACTTATGACCAATTACTAATTAAATAGATAACTACATATAAAATTACAAGTACCTTCCTCGGGAGATTGTTGATGCAATTCTTGTTTGAGGGTGTTTGTGTAAGTTTTGCGTTTAAGGAGGTGTTAACGTAAATTACAATAACAACATTAGGGAGTATACTTGTAATTTTTTGAATGATATAGGGTGTTTGTATAATTAAACTTAATTTTAAAAAGTATTTGTATGATTAAACGTAGTCTCACTGACGTTTATGTAACTAACCCCAGCAATGTACTCAAACTATCCTTAATGTGTAAGGATTTGCATGGATTAAGGGATTTGAATTTAATTGAAGGTAGTATTTTAAATGCCTTTAATATTATGTAGATTTGAAACTTTATGTGATAATTAAAAAATCATTTCAAATTGGGTGTAAAATAATTTAAAGTCTATTGCAATTTGAGAAACCATCCAATGAAATCAATCAATTTGAAATATTTGCTTTAACGTCTTTCAGTCCAAAATACTTATAACTTTAAAAATGATTCGAACGGAGGCTACATCATCTACGTCCCCGAGGACCTCGAGCTAGAGGGGCTTGACTGGTCTAAAGACAAAAGTACATTAAGTTCAATAGAGTTTTAAAATAAATAAGATGGGATCGAAAAGATAGATCTCAATAACATAAAATGTATATATATCTGCAGACGACACTAACTGGTATACATAATAGTTTGATCCATTAAATGCTTTTCAGGATAAATGATTGGTAAATCGGGCCATTGAGTTGAATTGGACCAGACGACACACGACCCGAATAAAAAGATGCAGACTTCAATCATATTTGGTCATTTTCATAGTTGTTGAGGGTATAATAGTCTTTATATGTGGAGGTTGTTTGTGATTTAACCCCTATCAAGAAGGTTGATAATAAATATTCTACATGTGATTTAGATTATAATTAAGTTAGAATTATAGGCCAAGATCTGATTGCATATTATAATATCATCAAAAATTTCTAAGCAGAAAAAAGAAATTATATATACATATATATATATGTGTGTGTGTGTACTTTCTTGCCAACCTCTGAAGGACAGCAGCCCATGTTCATATCATACAATAATGTCAGGTTAAGACTGAAGAAACTGTTGGATAAGAAAAAGATTTGACCTACCACTGACTCCAATAAATAAATTAATTGAAAGAAAAGAAATATTTAAGGAAAAGAATATTCACTGTTTTTTAGTTTAATCAATTTTTTCTATATTGAAAAAAATAATTAAATGTAACTATTAATTATACATTAAAACATATGCTAAATATATATTTCAAGAAAAAATATTCCAATATTTTATAAGATGTTTTCGAACTTATAAGATACTAAACCTTATTTTAAAATTTAGCACTTGAAATGTTTGGAAAAAATAAAATTATGGATCAATTTATAATATGTTACAAATGATAATTTTGTAAATAATTTAAAAAAAAAATTGAATAATTTTTTAAATTTTTTATGATGAGTTGAGAACTCCTTACCTTTTTTCTAAAGAGTTTATAGAAAATACTGAGGTAAAGAATATGCAGTCCGCACAACAATAGTAATTACATATTTTGATTAATATTTTTATGTGAACTTTTATTGTAAATTTCTAGATAATAATTCTTCAAAATTTTCTACTCTTCAAAAGATTAAAAAAAAAAAAAGAAAAGAATCGTCTCGATCTTCTTTAAATGTTGTCAGAATAAGTATTGATTTTGGCGTACATCCTGTATCGATCATAAATGAGGAGCTTGCAAATTTATAAGTCCTAATTTTTTTTCTCCCTACTAAGATGTTTTTTTAATGACAAACCCGTAAAACTCTTGCTAGTACTATTAATACCTTATCCCACAAAACAAGGGCATAGGCCCATCCCACGCCCCTTGTTTAAGGGAGATGTCGGCTGATGATATAGCGTGATTTATAAACTCTAAAATCTTATTTTCCTAGTAAGACACTCTTTTACAAACTAATTTTAAGGTTTCAATCAAAACTAAAACGGACAATACCTCTATTCCAACCTAAAAAATCTCAGTCTTAGACCTAAAATCACCGCATTGTGATTTAGTTACAACAACCTTGTTTGCTCATGCAGTAGAAGAAACATAACTATTATTATGATCAAACATCTTGGTTAAAAGCAAAATATTATGGCAAATATAATTATCTACATATGCATAACAACTATTAGCTATTGTTTCAGGTGGCGAAAATATCATCCATAGTTAAAAAGTACGGGAAATGCTCTAGCCGCAACTAAAAACTATGGTAAATACTTCAATCATAACTAAAATCGTAGCAAATATTGATTAATCATAATCAAAACTCAAGTTTTTACATTAATTTATTTGGATCGAGAATATTAATTTAGCATATTTTTTTTCCAACCGTAATAATTTATAATATAGAAACTAATTTCAGGGCTAAAATGCATTGTAGGTCTCGTAATTTTAGCATTTGATGTTTTTGTCCTTTAATTTCTTTTGATAGCATTTAGTTATACATCTTAACTGTTGTAATTTTAGTCAAATTTTTTCGTTGCAATTCACCTCTACCAGCAAGAAGGGTAAACTCTAGCAGGAAAAAAAGTCTGAAATAGTAAAAATTAAAAAGATGTAGAACCAAAATGCTAACCTACAAATTAAAGGACAAAAATATTGAAAAAAAATTGAGTCAATAACAATAGAAGCCCCAATTTTAAAAGGCCGAGTCAAATGTACATGCTTTTTTCCGGCGAAAATAGTGAATTTCGATGAAAAAAAAGATTAAAATTACAAAAATTAAAAAGATCAGGATGAAAATGCTACCCTAAAAGTTGAAGGACAAAAATACTACAAAAAATGAGTCAATAGCAGTAGTAACCCCAATTTAAAAGACCCCGTGAAATGCACATGTATTTTTCCGATGAGAATGGTGAACTCCAGTGAAAAATATGAACTGAAATCATAAAAATTAAGAAAATACAAAATCAAAGTACTACTCTAAAAAAATAAATAATAAAAAAAAACTAAATAATCTAAATTAGAGAACAAAAAATACAATTAACCCCAATTTTCTTTTAGCAATGCTTCAATTATCAATGAGTCCGACTTACCAAACATTTGTACCAAATACGCAGTTTTCTTTGTAGTTTATACACATTGACTACTCTTTTTATATTTTTTAAATATATTAAATTTTCACTTGCTGTTACGGACTAACCCTAAAAGAATATTCTGAATATTCTCTTATAATATTAAAATTTTAAATTGTTATTCCTCGTATTTTCTTAAACACTTTGACCTTTTCTTTTGTTTATTGTGACGCCTATCACATTTCCTTGTCACATGGTTTCACGTCATTTATTTTTCGTGTAATTACATTTACACCCCTGAACTTAAAAGTAATTACACAAATATTTCATATTTCTTACAAAATTATGCAAACCCCTTGAAAAACGTTGATGTAAATTAACTCATGAGGTGTATGTGAAATTTTACTTCTAAATAAGAGGTGTATTTATAATTACAACTATTATTTTAAGGGATGTATTTATAATTTTATAAAGATTAAAAGATATTTATATAATTAGACTTAAAATTTGAGAGTGACGATTAATTTACTCTTATTTTTTTATTGATGTCCTTCTCCCCGTGAAGATTATAATTTTAAGGATGTATTTATAATTTTATGAAGATTAAAAAATCTCAGGGATGCTAGACGTAATTTTCAAATCACAAATAATTTACGTATAATTATACCAAACCTCATGAAGGGGGAGTGTAATTATCCTTTTATCTATTAGCTATTATACCCTTAAATTCGAATAAAATCACTTGACACGAAGTTATTTTTTAAATTCGAATAATTATAATAATAATAATTATTATTATTATTATTATTATGAATAAGAGTGGCATAATTATTTATGAAGAAAGATAAAATAGTATAAAGAAAGGTAGTAGGTATATTGAAAATTGAGATATATTTTGGACTATTGAGAGAAGATCTAAAAAGTTGGTAAAGAGAGGAAATTCCGTGCTGATATTATGAGTATTAGGTGTCTACATAATAATATTGTATTATTATGAAATAAAATAAGATACTGTTATTATTATAAATTATTTAATAGCAACAAATTCCAAACTTTAATTCAGTAATATATAAATGGGATTTAAAATATTTTATTTAATAAATTTTTTCGGGTTCGAGTTTTATGTACGTGGGTATATTTTTGTATTTTTATAGTAACTTTTTTGTTTGTCGTATTTTTGTTGTGTTCTATTTTGTTATTTTTTAACAGGAGCAGTTTCTAATTTTACTGTGTATTTGTTTAAGTGGTGTTTGGCTAAATTTATTTATTACATCTTATAAGCTCATACAGATGTAAGACAGTTTTGGAGTTTATGAGATGTTTAATTTTATTTTTTTGAAATAGCTTATAAGTTCATAATATCTTATTTTGGGATCTTATAATCACATTTTTATATAAAAAATCATCAAATATTTTTCCAAATAATATAAGTTTTTGAATATCTTATAAGATGTTTTGAAAAGTTTATAAGCTTTTCCAAACATCCTCTTAATTTTTACTATCTTCCATGTATTAGATGACACAATAGTTTGCTGCTATATATATATATATATATATATTTTTTTAAAGAATTGCTCGATTTCGTTTCGTCAACTAAAAATTTAACCAAACTAATTAAGGCACACTATATATGAAATTTAATTAGTATATAAAAATATTATAATCAAATAAAATTTGGTAATACTGAATCAATCACAAAACAAATACTATTACACTCCATAAAAAAAAAGGTTCTTTAAAAAATTTTAAATTAATCAAATTACAGCTACAATACATTCATTATATGACTAAATTAGATTTAATCAAATTGCATTCGGACTAAATTTTTTCAAAATAAATCAAAATTGTAATACAACCTGCTGTGCAATTGACGTCTCATATTCCGAATTTGTATACATCTTGCAATTTTATTTCAAATGTACATTACTATGAAGAGGATACCTTGAAATTTACAAGTTATTAAAATTCATCGTTTGCAATCAACATAGAATGTCTGGTTATACTGATTACTTTGGTCTGAAAGTAAATTAAACAATAGTAAAGAGGAAAAATAATTGAGAATGAAAAAGGAATAATAATGTATAAAATTAGGAAAGTAACAAAAGATTAATGATTGTTTGGCAGGTAATTATAAGGTAGAGAATCTTGTTGGTATTGGCTGCACTCTGCTCTACCCACTGCCAAAAGTGCCAACCAGATAATTATACACCTCCATTAGTATCTCGACACGTGTCGTACCATTTGGACCCCACCCCCCAAGCCACCAATTCCAAATCTCAAACCGGGTCCATCCATTCCCAATTCACGACCCTGATCCTGCCATTTTGATCCGGGTCAGATTGACTCAACATCTAAAGATGCAGGGTATTTGTAAACGCTTCTAATACGTCTTAGTGATTTCAGCATGTTCGATATGTTTGTATAATTTAATTTTTTATTATATTTATTTAATTTAATAAAAGAATGATAATAAAAAATAAATTATACTGCAATCTCGTGAGATTAAATTTAAATACCAAATACTTAAAGTCCCTTATAAAACTACAATACACTTCTTGATATTGTACTCGTGATTATAAGTACATATTCCATATTCAAGTAGCAAAAAATTTACACAAACACCATCTAAAGTACACTACACTGATACCAATACCTGCAATTTCGCAAGTACACTACACTGAAGGGATGTTAATGTAATTTACCCCAAAATAAATAACTTATAATAACTACTATTTTTTTAAACTTTAAACGTGCTTGAATAGGAACTATTAATAAAATCGATGATCAAAGAGAAGTTGTTTCATTTGTGAAAATAAATAATATATTTGAGGGTATTTTAATCAACAGACATTTTCAAACCAAAGTTAGTTATTCTAAAACCCTCACACGATCAATAAAAAAAGTACGGGAAAAGAAAAACGGAATAAAATAAAAATTGAAGTTGGAACGTAGGAGGATGAAATGATTAAAAAAAAATTAAAAATACTTAAATTTTAGCAAAAAAAAAGTTACAAAAATTGATGGAGAGAAGCTTATAACTTTTGGTTTAAAAGAATTTAATTTAAGTCTAATTTGGCTCGACAGTAATATAATTAATTACAAGATAATATGTTTTAGAATATGAGATTATGACGATTAAGTTAACAATTTCATAAATTGATTATGCAATTTCAGATTGTAGTTAAATTTTAAAACTAACTTCATTCTTTAGGTTAATAAAGAAAAAAAATTTAAAAATATATTTAATGGGCATAATGGATAATCAAATGAAAAATACTATTAATTAGTAATCTACAAATTGTAGCTTATACCAAAATGGATTTTGACAGAATTTAATCCCAAAAGTGATTATTAGAAAAAGTGCCAACGGACAAAAAAAATTATATTTGCATTCAAAATTCAAGTTTAATTTGCTCAATCACATAATTAAACAGAAACATAAACGGTTTAAAAACAAAAATTGTGAACTGCAGTCATATAATTCTCCTTAAAATAATACGAGTTTGCAACATCATATTATTACTCTCAAAAGGGTTGAATTCGAAATAAAATTTTTATATCATATATTAAATTTAAAAGTGAATGAGATTATCATTTTTTTTTTCAGCAAATCAATTACAACTATATCATTAATTTCAATAATCAATATATTAATTGTCAATATCAAATATTTAACTAATCAAGATAACTGCTATTATAATAGATAAATAACAAAAATTAAAATAAATAAATACCCACGTATTAATAGAATTCAAACCCATAATCTCATAATTATAAAACCTCGACTTCACCAACTAAATTGTACTTTATGGAGCAGAGGATTATTTTGAGCAATTACATGATAGCACTATAAAAATAAAAAGCTGGAGTCCTTTCTTGAAGTCATGAGTTCAAAATCAGAGACTTGGCTCTTTCCAATAGAATAATTTTTTCCAATTTTTTGTCCCCACTTCCACTGAAATGATGTTTATAGATATGACAATGATTTTATGCAACAAATAGTATTTTTCACTCATATATAAATATATATATATATATATATATACACCGAAAAATAATAATTTCCTATTATTCGAATAAAGAGTCCTATAAATTTGATAATTTCATGAATTAGACATATCAAAATAAAAAAAAAAAATGTTTTACAATGGGGCGTTTGTATTAAGTAATTTAATCATACATAGTTAAAATATGATCGAGTAATTATTTCCTACAATTTCAAGTAACAAAAACCTTAAAAATATTAAACTAAATAAAATTGATATAATAACAGGCTATTCGGAGTTCGATAAACTAATCAAATAGAACCCAAAAAATAAAAAAATAAAAAATAGGTCAGTGCCGAGACTAAATTGAAAAATGTGACTACGCGTTCAATTTTTATATTTAGGAAAAGTCCGTATTTAGTTGGATTTCGATTCTTTAATTTTAATTTACTTGATTTGTATCTAAAATAAAAATATTATCTTTAATCATATATTTTTATTTTTTTATGTGCATACTTGTACATCTATCAATACCATATTTATGTTTTAATAAAAAATTATATTTACAAAAACATCGACCAAAATATTTAAAAAGTCCAATAATTACCGAAAGACAAAAAAAAAAAAAAGAAATTTCTAGTACCACATTTGAGGTACTGAATTTTCAATTTATTAAAATTTTAATCTAGTTCAGTTACATTTTATTGAATGAACACCCTTATTGTAGTATTAAAAAAAAATAGAGATACGAAAATAATAAAATCAAAATGAGTAATTATTCAATTATAAAAAAATCAATAATACGTTAAAAATTCCAATACAACATCTCAACGTACTGTGTTTTTCATTTATTGAAATTTCAGTTGGATTTAATTTTATTTTATTTAATGAGCACCTAAAATCTCAATATTTTTATAATTATATATATATATTAAATTTGGGGGCACCCCATGTTAATTAATTAATTAATAATACCACATCCATGAAAGAAAAAAGGAAAGACAATTAATATTAGAGTACTCCCCAACAAATCCTTATCTCATAAAACAGCACAGACTCCAAGGCCCACTCTCCCAAATAAAAAGCCAAACCCCCTCACCTGATTTTCCAAAATTGCCCCTTCCCACCTAAACCATTTCCCCAAATTAACACTTTCTTTGAATATATATTATTAATTAATGTGAAATCATGGGGGGACCCTTTTTGGTCTTTTCAAATGCTGAAGATTAGATAAACCCGGAAAACGATAACAGGCCAACTAACAAACAGCCAGCGTGTTTCTTACCCGATTACAACGGGTGTTGCTGCACTTCCACTTAACGCCGTTTAACGGCGACCGGCCGCTTCTCTACCCCCTTCCCCACTGGCAGACTTCTCTACACCCGGTCCATGTACACCACCTTTTTTTTATTCTTTTTATTTTTGTGTGTGTTGTGTTTAAGCACACTCGATATTTGTTTGTAATTATATTTAATTTCTTTTGTATTTATTAAATTATATAATACAGAAGAAAAGTAACTAATTAGAATAGAAAAAAGAATAAATCAACTTTGAATGTGTACAATCGTCCTCTGATTCTCTCATCTTTTATCTCTTTTTTGTATCGGTGATTGAAATTCATTCAATTTGTGTATTAGTGATCGAAATGTATAAGATATATGAAATTTTATTTTATTTTATTAAATAAAATAGAAAAAAGTAAAAAATAAATAATTGATCGAAAGTGATAAAATAGATTAATAGTAGATGTACATGAATAAAAGAAATATTGAGTTTTATATGCTAAAAAAATATTTATTCTATAATATAGATTTTGTGGATAATCGATGCGATTAGTAGAATATGATTCATCACTTTTTAGATTATAATTTTTTTTAACAATTCATATCAAATAATACGATTACTGGATATTGACAAAAATAATGAGTTATGCCATTTTTTCTTTTAATAAATTAACAACACTTTTTGGGATACTATTTCTAATTCCACACTCTATTTCCCAAGTGTGATATTATGGGGAAAAAAATGCATTTATGAAATATTAGGGAAATAGAGCGAGCGAGTTTAAATGATTCACTATTCGCTTAAACAGTTGAATAATTAAATAATTATCCTTATTAAACAGTTGAAATAATTTTTGATAACACGACAACCCATGTTAATCGGCATGTCACTCGTCGAATGTATCATGTAATAAATTTTTGTTTCAAATAATTTAAAATCATATTAATAATACGCGTGAGTGAGTTTTTATATTCTGTACACCAGTCAATTTTCAGTTATACGTTATGAACATTTAATATTCATAATTGATAGAAAATCCCACGTAAACAATACTGTAATCTAAATAACTAACAACTTACTCTCAGGACGTAATCATATTATAAAAAAATTCATATAATTTGATCTTTTGCAAATTGGATTGTGATTTACATTATCTATTGAAATCAACACAATTCAATTAAAAATTTATCATAATTCACATTACATGAAAAAATTGTCCTACATACCATAAAATAAAAACCAATAGTAATAATTGGGTGGAGGTGGTGTAGGTAGGGGGAGACCAGACGATAAGAACCCCTCGGTAATGGTTTTTTCTCGCAGGGCCTAATTATTTGGAAAAGAGTCTTTTTATTTATATATATATATATATAGAGAGAGAGAGAGAGAAAGAGAGAGAGAGAGAGAGAAAAGAGAAGAAAATATATAAGAGAGTATAATGTGATTGATGCTAAATTCTTGTTCTTCTCTTGTCTAATTTCTTCTTTGTTGTTTCTTTCAATTTTCTTGGCTCTTCAAACCCTCCATAAAAACCGATCTCCATTTCTCCTTCTCTCTCTACCTTTTTTTGTGTTGTTTCTTTGTTTTTTACGTTTGATTTCTTTGTTGTCTTTGGTTTTTGTTGTTGTTGGAGAGGCAGCGGAGGAGATCAGGGTCTCCGCCGTGGCTGGCCGGAAAGTGACGTCATATCCGGTCGGAAGTGGGGGAGTCGAGAGACAAATCAAGCAGAGAACCGGCTATTTCTTCTGACAGGGACAGAAGGCGGAGATAGAGAGAGGGGGAGAGAGAATTGGTGTGTATATTTTATAGAGAGATTATTCAAATAAGAGAGAGAATAGATGATACATGTG
>NC_026152.1:13474985-13490916 GCF_000512975.1 Sesamum indicum
AAAGGCATCGAAGAAGCTTTGAAGGAGGTTATTTGCACGGCACAGATACCTAGATCTCTTCTCCAATCTCCCTTGCCCTTGCCTTTTGCCGCAATTTATTCCATTTTCTTGTCATTCTTAAATTCTCAGTTGATTCTCTCTTCTTCTTCTCTCCCTCAATCTGTCTAGTCTTCCTCAAATCCTTTTGTTGTTTCCTGCTGCTCTTTGTTTTCTTCCTTTCGTTAACCTTTTTGGTTTTTCTTTCTGCTGTTTTTCTTGTTTGGTTCGGAGCTTTGAGAGATGGTGCTGTAATCTTGGAGGTAAGTCGTTGTGTTGCACTTTTTCTGTTGAATTCTTGTGGAATTTGAGTTGTCTGGACTTTGATCCTTTGAGGATTTTATTTTTAAGTCCAAAGCTAGCAACTTTGGTTGTCTTAAGGGGTCTGACTGTGTGATCCGATGTTGAATTTTGGGTTAATCACCTGAATTTTGAGGGGGGATGGGGGATTCTCTGTGATTCTGGGTTGGAGTTTAAGCTGATCTTTCTTTCTGTTCGATCTGCTCAATTCAAAATTTTTCTTTTGGCGTCTCGAGGGATTTCCAGAATGTGCTTTTTTCTTATTTCAGACTGCATAAAATGTTTATGCCGAAATTTAATTATCTTGTCAGCTGGGAGATCTTAAATGCAACTGTTATTGTGTAAATTTTGTTGAAACAGAGGTGTGGGTTAGCACCAAATTTTGGCAACCTCTTAATCAAACTGAAAATCTCAATTGAATCTGCTCTACTTGTAACTGAAAATTGGTTGAAGTATATACGCTTATATTGTCTGTCTTTTGAGTTATAAATACCAGATTTTTTGTCTTGTTGTTTCTCTCTGCCTTGTCAGGCTGTTCTTCAGGTGTCCACTCTTCCCTTTTCTTTTTGTGGAACACATGTATCATTTTGTTAATTGTCTGGCAGGTTTTCTTTGAGGCGGGAACTTCTTTACAGAACTGACGAGTTTGTGCTTTGGTGGAAACCAAGGACTAGATTTTGTTTTGAGAAGATCAGCCAAGATACGTGACATGATGAACCCACGGGGTTTTTCTCCTTCATCCTTCTTTTCCGAGGAGTTGTGCTTGTCTGATGAGGTATGATAGCCAAACAATGTTGAATATGAATTTTCTGAGAACTCCAGAGTAAGGAGATTCTGTAACTTGGTGGTATAATTTTGTATCACTATTAATTACCACCTTACACAATACATGCATACCCAAAGAAAATAGTGAAAAACTGTGACATTCTATTTTGTTTATTTGTGCTATGTGATTGATTGGATGATTGCTTGTTGCCATACTTTGCAGAGACAGGTTGCTGTAAGGAAGATGGACCACATTACTAGTTATGCTGGTGAGTAGTCGTGATATATTAGATTTCAGGTTGATTTGGTGAAGCTTGTGCATGACATGATAGAGTTTTTTTTTTGTGAAGGCTTCTATTTAGGGGAAGATTGAACACAGTCCAATTAGTCAATTTTCTTTTCTAAAGGGAAAATAACAGAGTGGGAAATGAGGTTGGGGGTTTCTTTGCTTTTCGGGCCAATGAGAAATAGAAGGCAGCTAAGTTGCGCATCATGCTGCTATTTTCCAAAAAAAGTTAACTTTGACCAACCTAGGAGATCTAATTTATTATCTGTTAGTATAATTGGCATTTTGGTTTTTGGAATTTAATTTTCTTCTAAATGCTTAGTACATTTTGGTACCATTTGCTGTAGGACACTGATGGATATCAGCTTCTGTTGATTTACTTCTATCACCTCATATTGGACATGGTTCTTTTATGTTATTCATCAACTTGAGTCTGTTATAATTGATGGGGTTAGTTGATGTATGAAGATATGAATTAGACTGAAAAAATGGTTTCTCAGTCTGCTTTTCGTATTTTAGTAGCTTTGTGTTGTCATAATTTTTCATCAATTCTGAAACTTAACTGAGATCAAGATCTGCTGAAGTCAAGTCTTCATCAAACTGAGAAGGTCTGAATGAAGTCTCCTGCTTCCTTCGGCGGTGCTGAGTCTGCTGACACGCAGTGAGGCTGAAATGATTTTAAATTTAACTGAAATAAAGAGAGCATGAACGCAGATGACAGTCTAAACACTAGTTTCCATTATCCTCAGGATTGAGGGATGCTGAGCTTTGATATGCTAAGCATCGTAAAGGAAGTGAACTAAGATATTGATCTGATGAAAAGCTGAATAGTAAGAGTGAACTAACTTACAACTTAGAATGAAGGTGCACCAGGAGTTTTACTCTGATTTTTGGGAAACATCTACCTGCACATATATTCTTTTTGGTCTTTTATTGATCACATAAATGTATATTTCCAACTACTGCGGACAATCACTGTGGTAGATGATTGTCCAATCTGGAGTAAATTATGCGAATACTAGAGTTTTTTGACAAGTAGTTTTGAACTAAAATACTTCCAATAGGTAACAAAATAGGGAAAAATTGTACTTTTATAACCCAGTGTAAACCAGTTAAATTTACTCACATTTTATGTTAGTTGGACTTTTGAGTTTGGACATAATAGTGTTATTAGTGCTGGGGCAGATATCAATTAATAAAAAGTGTAATTGCATTTGGAAAATAATCTGTCACATTTTGATATGAGAGTTTTTCTCCTCAAAAGCTAAGAGTTGATTGAATATGCATCTTAGGTTTCATGTTTAGATTGGATTCATTTTCGATCTTATTAGATTTGGTCCCTGACATATCAACTGTTCCACCTTCATCTATCATAGGAAGAGTGATTTCATGCCTACGCGTCAATTCCTGCAATTGTGACCGTTTTTCTTGATAATATTCCATTGGGAGACTAAATAATTTATCTCTTGGTTGTAATATATAATTTGGTCTTCCTGCTTGAGACACCATACATGTTCTATGAGTTGATAGTGGTTGCTCCGACCAACAAAAACAGAGAATAAAATGTGTAGTTCTAAGTTTAGTCCTCTGTTGATTAGAATGTACAACATGAGCAAAACAAGATGTTAAGCTGTGGAAGAAAACAACCACTGTCTGTATGAAGCACACGAATATAGTAGTTGCACTGCCTGACAACTCCTTTTTTCGGGTTTATAACTTGTCTGCCAGATTGTAGCGCAAATTATATGGGGATAATGTTAAGAGACATGAGACAAAGTTGCATTCCAAGGTCTGCAAAGCAAAAGGCTGCAATTGGATGCATCTTACATTATACTTAATTGAGTTATAAAGTTGACCTGTTTGATAAACCTAAATCATGTGGCTCTTTTGGGACTTTAGGTTATGATAATTAATCACCTATAAAGTTTCGTCAACACAATGGCTACATTGTAATTTCAGGACTAGCATTTTGTGGTATTGCACTTTAATAATTAAGCAGCTGAAGTATCTACTCAAAAATCTATTCTTAAATTTTCAACGCGATAGGAAAGTTGGTGAATGACTTGGCAGCCTAAGCCTCTTCATTCACATTTTTGTGTCATCTTCTGTTGATTGACTTCGATCTCATGAGTTTCTTTCACATGTTAGAAAGTTGATTGTTGATGGACTTCATTGCTCCTGTTCAAATTACAAAAAATTTCTCAATTAGATCACATGAATTATTCAATTTGCAATTTGGTAAGGAAAAGTCAAAGTCCAGCTTGTGTATCATAAATGCCTGTAAACCTTTTGAAAAAGTTTAGTTATATCGAATTGTAACGCTTTTCATGAAATTATTATATATACCCATAGGCTTCTTCAGCCTTTTTGAAGCTCTTGTCTCATATTTTCTCGATGTTGTGCAGGTTTAAAGCCAGATGGAATATTAAGAACGGAAGGTGTTGCTTCATCCCCTCTTGAGAATAGAATCCCATTGGATTCGCAGATGGCAAAGGGTTTTGCTCTTCCTGACTATTATCTCAGCCGTGGTCAAAATGCTAACCTTTTGCTAGGGAAGCATATTGTTTCAGAAAGAGCAGCCAGTCGTTCCTTGCCGAGTGCTGTTGACCATGATCTAGGGTCTAGAACTAATTTGAATACCGAGACTGCATCCTATCTTTTTGATGGAGATAAGATAAATCTCATGGGTGCGCAGTATGAAAACGGTCTCTTTTCAAGCTCATTGTCGGATTTATTTAGTAGGAACTGTATGTACTCCTGTCTTTTCCGTTATTCAGCTTATGGTTAAATTTTTCCAGTATCTGAAAGTTGTGGCATAATTATTGTAAGAGCCATGTCATTTAATTCCCGGAATCACTCTGATTTAATTTCTTGCAGTAAAATTATCATCAAACAATGCTGCATACAGTCACTCTGTTGCTACTGCTGCTGCTCCTTCCCATTATGAGGAAGAAGAGGCTTTCGAATCGCTTGAGGAAATTGAGGCCCAAACTATTGGTAATCTTCTCCCTGATGATGATGACTTGCTTTCTGGTGTGACTGATGGGTTTGACAACATTATCCGACATAATAACGGGGAAGACATGGAAGATCTAGACCTATTTAGCAGTGTTGGAGGGCTGGAACTTGGAGAAGATGGCTTGCAAAGGAATTCTGAACTTTCTGATGTAAGTTCTAATAATCAGCTGGCAGTATCTGGGGGTCTGAATGGCGGGGAACACCCTTTTGGGGAGCATCCTTCTAGGACACTCTTTGTTAGAAATATAAATAGCAACGTTGAAGATTCTGAATTGCGAACACTTTTTGAGGTAAGCAGTAATTGCCTTTCCGTATTTCAAATTGTAATTCAAGCATATTCATCTTGCTTTCTTATTATCAAATATTTTAATTATAGCAATATGGAGACATCCGCACTCTGTATACAGCATGCAAGCATAGGGGGTTTGTTATGATCTCATATTATGATATAAGAGCAGCCCGCAATGCAATGAAAGCTCTCCAGAATAAACCATTAAGGCGTAGGAAACTTGATATACATTTCTCAATTCCTAAGGTGAATTTCTGCTATGTTACACTAACCAACGCTGCTCTCAAAATTCTTTAATCCTCTTTGCGTTTCCATTGCTCATCTAAACCACTAAATATATTCTCTGAATTGTCAGGACAATCCATCAGAGAAGGATATCAACCAGGGCACCCTTGTGGTTTTCAACCTGGATTCTTCAGTTTCAAATGATGAACTCCATGAGATTTTTGGCGTCTATGGTGAAATCAAGGAGGTGAGCCGGAGTGCCAGCTTAATTACTAACTTTTATTACACATTCAAATGGAAAACTAACTACTATTTAGTGAGCAGATTCATGAGTGAGCTTCAGTGCCTGGCTAATTAATAACTCTTAGTTTAGATTCAAATGGAAAAACTAACTATTGCTTTTGGGGTGCAGATTCGTGAGACTCCACATAGATCTCATCACAAATTTGTGGAGTTTTATGATGTCAGAGCTGCAGAATCTGCACTTCGTGCATTGAACAGGAGCGATATTGCTGGAAAGCAGATTAAGCTTGAACCAGGCCGACCTGGTGGTTCCAAAAGGTGAATCAGCCGTTTCGCTTTTTCTATATGATTTCACTGCCATATCTGTCATCCTTATGGTTCTTTCTCGATGAGTTCATTACTGAAACCAGCCTTACAATTGGACAATTATTTCTTAGTGGATTTTAGTTAGAGTCAGTTGGCTGATGGGTTCTATAGCAGATCTTGGTTTTTGTCCAAATCTAATGAATTGACCTGCCCCATTTGTAGATTGATGCAGCCTTTTTCTTCAGAGCTCGAGCAGGAAGAATTTGGTCTTCTGTTGCAACAGAATAGCCCTTCCAACTTGGCAACTGGATTTTCTGGTAGTTTTATTTCACATTGTATCAATGGCTGTTTAAGTTTCAATTTAACTAATAATTTATGACTTGGTTGTGATAATTATACCAGGACCACTTTCACTTGCGGGTGCTGCACCGTGTACAGATAATGGAGCGATGCTAGGCCCTCTCTCAACGAATGGAGGCCCAATTAATCCACTCCTGGATAATGTGCTTCACCCTGGGGTATCATCTAGTGTACCCAACGGCTTACCATCTCTAGTAAGAGTTGAGCCTGGGAATCAATCCAGTATTCCCGAATCTGGCCACCTGCGGAGCCACCTGAAATTTGAGGTCCAGGGGACACCAAATCTTCATCCTCATTCACTTCCTGAATATCATGATGGTTTAGCAAATGGACCTTCCTTTGGTTCTCCAAGCAACATCGCTGCAAGTATGAGTTCACGACCACCAGATATGATTGATAGCCAACAATTTCGCAGAGTTGGTTCTAATGGGCAGTCAATCGAGTTAAATGAAGGTAATAATTGCCAAGATCTTGTGGCTTTCTCTTTCTTATGCATTTCCTGCTAATTTCTGTTTTGTTAGCTACTTAGTGGTTATCAAACCGAATATCTAGGCCTACAATCCTTAGAAAAAGAATTATTATAGGGACGAACACTCAAGAAGTCCAGTTGGTGCTGATTCTCTTTTTTGTTATCTAGCCATTCGTTTTGACCAATGGAGCAGAGAACAAGAAACAGGGCTTGGATGCTGCATTTTTGCATCCATATGCAACTCTTTGTTTTCCGTGTTGACCAATAATTTTACTATGTGCACTCCTCCCATATTCAGGAATATGTCCTCGACATAAAAGCCTTTCTTCTGAAAATGGACCTAGCTTTCTTGCTGTGACAGTTTATTTTATATCTTTCAAGCTGTCACTTTCTCAAGTCATGTGATTTTGCTCTCTTCAGTTTTTGGTTCCTCTGGAAATGGGAGCTGTCCACCTCCTGGGCGTCACTACATGTGGAGTAATTCGCAGCATCCACAACCTCAGGCGGTTATGTGGCCTAGTTCACCATCATTTGTCAATGGGATTGGTGCTGCTCATCCGCAACAGTTGCATGCAGTTCCTAGAGCACCATCTCATATGCTGAATGCTCTTCTACCTCTAAATAACCATCATGTGGGATCAGCACCATCAGTCAATCCTTCTATCTGGGATAGGCGACATGCTTATGCTGGGGAGTCACCTGATGCCACTGTATTTCACCCAGGTTCACTTGGGAACATGAGAATGTCTGGTAATTCGCCACATCCACTGGAATTTGTCCCTCATAACATCTTTCCGCACGCTGGCGGAAATTGTATGGATGTGCCAATTTCTTCCAAAAACATTGGATTGCATCCCCATCACCAGAGGTGCATGATTTTTCCTGCAAGAGGCCAAATCCTACCCATGATGAGTTCATTTGATTCTCCTAATGAACGGACTAGAAGCCGCAGAAATGAAGGCAGCTCGAGTCAAGCTGACAACAAGAAACAGTTTGAGCTTGACATAGACAGAATCGTACGAGGAGAAGATAAGCGGACAACACTAATGATAAAGAACATTCCTAACAAGTATGTGGTGATCCTTTCATTTTCTGAGGTTTTATATTCGTATTAGTGTTGACAATTCTTTCCTAAATCCCTTTCCTGATATATATTTTGCATATCTTGAGCTGGTAGACACATTCAAATTGATGATACTCTTGGCTCCATACATTTGTTGTAATATGCATATTTTGAAGGTTTTTATCATGTCATTCACTTTTAATGTGTTCCGATACCTCATTACCCAGACAACAATAGGTTACTTGTGCACCTGAGTCTGCTGCTCCCATTCTATTGATCAGAAACATGTTGATCTTGTCATATCCTGAATATATATAATTTGATTATCCTTTGTGTATTTGCATCACGTAAATGCTTAAGCTGTATTTTAACCTTCCGAATTAACCTTCTCAACTGGACTATTTAGACCATCAAAATATTTTGTTCGTGTTACACATGTTTTAAAAGACTTTCATGACCATACTGCACCTCCTGTATCTCCAAATCACTTGATTATTTGCTTTCTTCCTACACCTTTTATTCCGTACTAATTTCACAGTGGTTGCACTATTAGGTACACCTCAAAGATGCTTCTGGCTGCAATTGATGAACGCCATAGAGGGACTTATGATTTTATCTACTTACCTATTGATTTCAAGGTAAGTTCCCCTTTACTTCTGAAGTTATTTTACTTCTCTAGCTGGGTGTTTCTGGAAAATTTGACATTATATTCCATGTTTTGATTGCTTGATATTCCTTTTTTGCAGAATAAATGCAATGTAGGCTATGCATTTATAAACATGACTGATCCATCTCTCATAGTTCCTTTTTATCAGGTATACCCAGTGACGTTCTTCAGATGCTTATTATTGCTTGTATTAATTTGAAAATACATGTATACTTAGTTCTTTGTTTTTGCAGACATTCAATGGAAAGAAATGGGAAAAGTTCAACAGCGAAAAAGTAGCATCTTTGGCTTACGCTCGAATACAGGGAAAGGCTGCGCTCATTGCGCACTTCCAGAATTCAAGTTTGATGAATGAAGACAAGAGATGCCGTCCTATACTCTTCCATACTGATGGTCCTAATGCAGGCGATCAGGTAAGGCTGCTTACAATCGATTGTTTTTTTGTTGTCTCAGGTGTTTAGATCCCTTTCCTTTCGAAATTTTATTAATCTTATCCATTTTTGTCTGAACTAGCGGCTCTGATTTTCTACATTTCAGTGCAATTCATATCTCATAAAACTTGTTAGCCCTCAAGTAGCTGGTCTTTGCGTTGGTTGGTTCGCAATTTGAACTCACAAAAGCTCAAAACAACACCCTTTATAAATAAATTATATTACTTAAGATATAGGGTGTATAGCTTCTGTGATTTTACGTAGAATGTGAGATTTCATTCTGCAAGGATACAGAAAAAAGTCAAAGTTCTTATCTTTGACCTGACCAATGCAGGTTCCCTTCCCAATGGGCACTAATATTCGACCAAGACCTGGTAAAATTCGAAGCAGCACCTCTGAGGAAAACAATCAAGATAACCCACCAAATTCTCTGGTCGGGGAGGAATACTCCAATGGAGATTCATCTTCTGGTTCGGGCAAAGATTCAGATTGAGTTGTTGCCCCCTTTTTGTGATCGCTACTAACCTTTCTAGAAACGAATATGGCCTAGTAATTTACCTGAAAAATTTTGTTTTTGTATATTAATGCGTTGTGAACGGAACAGCGGACAGGGGTAGTGACAGGGGGAGTGAGGAAAAAGCACTACTGGTGAATTTGGAAAAATCTCTAGAGATCGACTGATTGCCTGACCAAAAACATTGAATTGTTCATTTGTCGCACGGTTACCATAGCAAAGGTGACAAAGGAGCAACACATGGAGCTTCAAAATTTTGGACGATGATTTTGAATTCTGTTTGTATAGAGTTTCTGAGTGACAGCGGAATTATGCTGTATGGAGGAGGCTTCTCCTGCCGTTCCCTTTTTTCTCTCGGCGCTTTTTGTTCCTCCTTTCTGCCCTGTTTTTCAATCTTCTCTTGTTTTTGGGCAGTTCGCTGGGAGAAGTCGAAAAACTTAAGAAGAAATTTTTTTGTTGTTATTATTGACACTCTGTTGTATCATTTCTTTTTTAATTTTGAGGATCACTTTTGAGCCAATTTGTGCTTTTGTTGCTCTCATTTGGTTTCTGGATGCCCTTCTTGCCCTGCCGCTTTTGTGTTGTGGTTCTTCCTGCTCTGTTCTTGGAAATGATTTATTATTTTATGAAGCAACTGCACTTTCTGTCTTACACTTACTCTCACCCAAACCATATGCATATTAGACATTCTTTTAGGTAGCGTTTTGAACGATGAATTTTGGATTTAGCTAAATCGATTTCGTGTTATTATATGATTTTTTAATCTCACTGCATATTTGAAATTTGTTATTTGGGTTTACAAAAATTATTCTTTTCGTCTTTTAACTTTACTCCTTATTAGTTTTAGTCTTATAAGTATGTTTTTTATTTATTTAGTCTTGTAAGTTATAAAAATAATGACAAATAGTCCAAATTAGGGTTTCTTACATATTTTTTTGGCGAGATTTTTTGAAAATCAATTAAAAATTGAGATATGGCAGGTAATTTGTTGATTTTTTTGGCAACTTATACAGTGTATAGCCATGTGTAATACACATAGCTATTAATGTTGACAGCACATTATTTAAATACCAAAATTTTAAAAAAATTATATAAAATTATTTTTTTTATAATTTAAATTAAAAATTATAATATAAAAATTAAATTATTTTAATGATTATATTATTTACTATACAAAATATTAACTATACTTATAAATTTAGTTAATATTTAATTTTTTGTTTTGAATTTGCGCCGATCGTCGCTGCCGTTGCTGTAGAGGAGGGCTGCCTCCTCACCTTTGAGCGACCGCGTCGCCCAGATCTATTTCAGATCTAGGTGACCGCTGCACCGCAACGGAGGGTGACCGCCACTTTTGGACGGCGACTGAAATAAATTTGGGTGACAGCGTTTCCTAGAGTGGAGGGCGACGGAGGCCGTTGCCCTTTGCGTGAATGTCGGGGAGTTGGGGAGGAAAGACGGAGGGGACGGGGACGGGGGCGATGCCAGGGGCGGGAGAGTAAAATCAAAGGACAAAAGTTTTTCCCTTTGGATTTATAGGAATTTTGTTGGAAGGATTTCAAAACAAATACAAAACCCAAACATAATCGAGGTTAATTTATTTGCAGACAATTCAGGTTTTCTACACAAGCCTGATAGAATGAAAACCACGTGTTAATTTTTGTACAAATAAAGAGTAAATTACAACTTCATTTTAAATTTAATATAATTACGAATATTCTTCATTATTTAAAAATCACAAGTACATCCTAATATTTGATACAATTATATAATCTTTAAATGAAGGTATGAACTATCAACTTTGCGCTTATTGTATTTTTTTTAAAAAATAAAAACTTATAAAAAAATCAAATGGAATGAATTGAAAAATTTATAAAAAAATTATTCAATTCGTGGATAAAAAAATAATATTATAATTTTTAATTCACAAACGCATTTTGATCAGTTCATCGTAAAAAAATAATAGAAACCTAACAAATTGAGCTAATTGTTAAATGACCGTTAAAATTAGAAAAATACTGGTAATTTTTCAAATAATAAAGGGATACTTGTAATTATGTCAAATCTCATGGTAGATCGTAATTTACTCTAAATAAAATGAATTTTCTAGAACTTACAGTCAGCCCAACCAAACACGAATTGATAATAGGCCTATTTGCTCCGATTCAGCTGGGGTCAGGCCGGTGGAAGGACAAGAAACTAGCATTGCATATCATGAACCGAATCCTGATGAAAAACTAACAGTAATCCAACTTCACTGTATCTTAAAAGTCATCGTTCGACAGAATGTCATACCACCCAACCCAAATAAGAACTTTTCATCAGCATCAAGCACCGGCTTATTGGTGCGAAAACAGTTATTTAGGGTACAAAATGTCATAATGACCTGGTCGGTAAAGCAAGTTGATGAACGGTTTGGCCGCCTGAGTAGCACAGCTATTAGCATTGGTGACCTGACAAGCTGCAGGAGTGAAATCGTGATGGTTTACGCTGACGCTACCTTTATCATCACAACTTCGGTCAAGATACACTATGCGGATTGGTACGCCCAGTGCATCTGATAAAGCAGTAATGTGAACATGATCGCTCTCCTCGCCCATAGGTTCCACAGACGACTTGCAAAACTGCATCAGAAGCAGCATATAAGCAGCGGAATTACAGTACTAATGCTCCCTGACAACATGGGTTGATGAGGAAATGGTCTTTCATAAACTCTAATAATCTCAATATTTAGGTATAATGTTAATGATGAACATGTTATTTCAGATTTTTCAAGGCACAAGCTTGGTTTTGTTTGTTTTCATTTTTATGGCGAATATCATGAATGTTTGCGTATATCTTTGTGAAACACAAAGTTCTGGTGTCTTTTTAGGGTTAATTATACTTTAGACCCCTCTAAAAATATGAAATTATACTTTTGCCAAAAAGCTTTTAAAATTACACTCGCACCCCCCACCCCAAGAATTCTCCATTTAAAACTGTACTCCTTTGATGTCGACAAAAAATTTATATAAACTTCTAATATATATAAAGTCAAAAGAGTTGAGTGTAATAAAATATTGTTCCCGAATTATTTTCATCTGATAAAAGGTACCGGTTGATGATAGGAAAAACTTACTGTGTTATTAATAATTTATACGGATGCTAATTGACATGAGGCATAAAATAAAAGTCTATGTAACTTTTCTGCTGATGCAACATTTTCCATGCAAACCCTCACAGAAGGGGTACAGTTGTAAACATAGAATTCTTGAAAGGGTGTAAGTGTACTTTCAAAAGTTTTTTAGGGAAAAGGTAATTTTACATTTCTAATATAAGCATTCATTCTGTAAAATTTTCAATAGCTTACTCCATAACCATAATTTAGAACTTGCAAATTGCCGCATAGGAAAAGGAGGTCTCGTCATCGATGATTTCATTTTTTCACAGACATTGTAACGGCAGATTGTATACAAAGCAGATATACATTAAAATGGAAGTTCCAGAGGACCAACCTGCTCCACCGAGGTATTTGTTAATCCTTGAACAAATGGTTCGAAGAACTCTGAACGCTTTCTTATTTCGCCAGAGGTAATAAATCTGAAGAACATTACAACTAGGGCAAACAAATACCGTTATTGAGAGATAAGTGACAGAATAAGAGAAATATTCATCTGTACCACTCACCATAATCAGAAATTGACTGATCTCTACTTCTCTGTACAAGTTCGTCATGGCTGTGACCATAATAACAAATATTAGCAATATTTGCATCTGTACAAGTTCGTCAAGAAAAAAAAGTATCAACAAAGAAACAAGTTTTCTGAACCTTATGGAAGCTTCAGTCCCCGACAGAACACTTTCAAGTTGCTCAAGGAATAGCTGAAAATAAGTAGGTAGAATCAGAGTGTTAATCTTCAGGAAGTTACACAAATCAGGTAAATGGAATTTGCATAAGTGTAGTTGTCTCCATTACAATTCCAGAATTTTTTGTCATGTTATACCTTGTGCATGTGTGTTGGTGTGCATTATGTGTTTGGGAAGCAATCAATTGGCATCACTACATCATGCCCTCATTGATGAAAGAAGCAACTTTTGAAAGTGTTTATGTAAAAAGTAAATGTTTATCACTGAGAGATTTTATACTGAAAATTTGATAGCATTAATTATTAGGAACAGACTCTTTCATAATCTCGTTCAAGATGACATAGTGAGCAACCACTAATATCCAGACAACTATATCAGTACCGCGAAAAAATCTTCAAAAGTAAATTCTGCATAGCCCAAGCTGAGAAGTGTCTTTCTGCATTGCTCCACATTGGCTGTGATCCGATCAACTTCTGCACGGTCCTGTGTTTGCAGAATATGCTCCTACATTTGTTGGATCATTTCAGTAGCTGAAGTACAAATGTAGTAACCCCAATCTCCAAATGTCACATGGATAAAAGTTGTTTGGAAGGTTCCAAGAATGCAAATAACCAAACATACGAGGTAAGCAAACATGAAGCTACGAAAGAAGCAATTCCCATCTCCCCGTGTACGCCTGATTGCAGCATATTGTTCAGTCAGAACCTGCAGAGCTTGTAAAAATTATTCGCTACAAACGAAAAGCATCAAGAGCAATAGCGTTTAAAAATCATACAGACATTGATTTTCTCCACCAAAATTGGGTTTCCTGACTTGTATTCGGCTGCTAAAGAAGATAGTGGCTCCTGCAATAACACAACCAAAATCATTCCTATTGATCAATAAAATCAACTAGAAGTGAGTTGAATTGCAATTTTCAGGGCCCTACGACTGGTTTATAACAGCTTTAATATCTGAAAGGGAAAATTAACTACCAAAGCCCACACAGGATACAAGCCAACAAAACCAAGATTGAAGTTAACAAATGGATATGACTTTTAATTTCCAGAATCATCACAGCAACTAAGACTTATTTTAAAGTGAATCCATAAGAAGCTGCTGTGAGCTGACGGACAATCCAATGACACTTTCAACACAATACAACAAAGATTTACATCTTAATTGGACAAACTAAATCAAAAGCAATTTTAAAGAAACCATAAAATATAGGGTAAATTACAACGACCTCCCCTGACGTAATACCCCCTCGTTGTTTGAAAATTACCAATATCCTCCTGATTTTAACGGCCGTCTAACAATTAGTCCAATCCGTTAGGTTTTCATCTATTTTTATTGTGAACTGACCAAAATGCCACTGTGGAATAAAAATTATAATTTATTTATTTTTTTAATGGATTAAGTGGATAATTTTTTTATAATTTTTAAAAACTTTCCATCCATCCCATTTGATTTTTTTATAAGTTTTTAATTTTTTTAAAAAAACAACAAGATATAGTAAGGGCAAAGTTAACAATTTTATACCTCCATAAAAGGATTACATAATTTCATCAAGCATCAAGGGGGTATTTGTAATTTTTCAAACAACAAGGTGTATTCGTAATTATGCCAAGCCTCAGGGGAGGTTATAGTAATTTACCCTAAAATATATTCAACCTTCCAACTAGTCTGAAGTACCTGAGGTCAGTCTGAAGGCATTCAAAATATGCTCTAAAATGAAGTTAAACAATAGCAATCTTCATCAACCAGAGAAAACTAGTTTCTTCATATAATCAGTGGACTACAGCATACAAAAAGAGTTCTACTGACCATTTTTTGCAACTCTGTCAAGAAACTGATGATTTATAATCTGAAAATAGTTTCCCGAGCAGGACCATAAATCTTTTCTGATCCTTAGAAGGGTATGTTATACTATACTAGGTATGAGTTATACTAGGATTCGCAGAACAAAAAATACTGAATCACTAGTTGATAGAAAATTACAAACCAGTTATCACCTACAAACAGGAAAAATGAAGGCAACCATAAGATAATAAACATATAATATGTGCGTATCTACTGAAAACTGGTTAGAGGCATCCTTGCCTTATCACCAACGAAAGGAATTTTCCCAGCCTCCTCAGCCTGGATGGCAGATTGCTGCTGCAAAATATCATCATCCCTGAAATTTGCCCAGTCCTCAATTTCAGAAGCTTTTGTGGATGTTATGGTCTCTGTTCCAGACTCCACCACATGCCCATCCTGATTCTGCATCTTCAGTGCAGTGCTTGAAGATGATCTAATATTCCTCAACAATCTTGGGTAGTAGAATTAATGTTTCAGGCTAATCCTGTACCTGTGTACCCCGAAAACAACTTGTATCTCCAGAAAGCACAGATAGCACTGAAATATTTGCATGAAATATCATTAGTCATGAAAATGCAAATGACAGAATGGAGCAAAAGGCTTCACACTCCATTGTATATTAACGAAGGATTCCCTACTTCCAGACTTATACATTATTGACATTGCACAGTGAGGAAGAGGTGGAAAATGGTCCATTACATTCTTAGAAAAGTCTCCATAAACCAGAATATCGACCAATACAACATCCTTCGACTGTTGCAAGTCTCACAATGACCTCAGAAATAGAAAAAGATAAAGCAGAACTGCGCGCGATCAATTAAAACTTTATGCAAGTGAACTAGGTAGATTCAGTTATTAGTAAAAATAATACAGAGGACAAATTCATGGCGAAACGAAAAAGAGAAGGGGGAAAAGAAACAGAATTACAAGCAAAATAAGAACAACCCTCCATTACGAATTCATCCACCTGCCAAAATCATGATAATATAGCCAAAGTTACAAAATTTACAATTTTTAACGCATTTTCCACCCCGTACCAGCTTCCATTACAAAACCCATATGCCAATTACCCTTTAGGTGAACGCAGTAGCAGTAATTGCGTTTGTGGTGGCTCAAATGCTCTAAGAGCAAGAAAAACTCAACATACTTGAAAATGAAATAAAATCTTGTTTAGCACAGTTCATTAGTGTAAGCATCTCAGCAATCAAACCTCAAAAATGAAATACTTGTAAAATCAAATTGAGAAACAAAGCAAAGCAAGAACACATAGA
>NC_026152.1:13490926-13503139 GCF_000512975.1 Sesamum indicum
AAGAATCTAACAAATAACAACAGGGGAATTCCTAAAGTTGCAGGAAAAAGTCGAGAAAAGGAGAAAGACAGTGTACTGACAAGAAATGAACAGAGCGAAGGGGATCTCAGGAGGGGCTGTGGGGGAGCTTCTTGATCTGCGTTCCTTTTCTCTCTTCTCAACAATGACACCAGCTATGGCCGATGGGGCGGAGGCCCAGCTTCAACTATATTACTGAATAATTTATTGTGTGATATGTTTAAATAATGTGGATAATTATACAGATATTGCCAACTTTTCTGTAATTGCAGAAACTCCCCTATTTTTTAAAAAATTATACTAATGGCACTATCAGTATTTGCCGGCCAAAAACTAGAAAAGGGACCCAAATGTATTTAATTTTGTCCGTCATTTCAGTCTAAATTACACATTGCATCCCGGAAATAACTCGAATAGGCATTTTCACCCTGATTAAAAAAGAATATTTCAATATCCACCCTAAAAACATTTATCTTGACAAACTAGACCGAATACACTTTTGATATCAATGTACTCATCGAAAGGAGGGGCAAAAGTGTCATAAAAAATTATTTTTGAACCAGATTAAGTACGCACCCTGTCATTTACACTTTTAAACAGTTGAAAATTTGCATAATAATAAAGAAAGAAAACAAATAGAAAGTAGAAAAACCAAGAATACTATTAGATAAAAAAATATGCCATAAGCTGCTCCTTTTTAAATGGTGGGAAATGGTTATTTGCTCTATGGAGGAAGGATTTAACATGCATTGTGACTGGGGTGACACTGATCACTAATTGAACTAAAAATGATCATGGGAAAAGATTTCACAAATGCTCAAATAGGATAAAATATTTTTATTTATCAGTTTTCTTGAATATCCTAAATTCTCGTAATTTTTTTAATATATGTTTTAATTGATATTGTTGGACATTGAGTTTGGATTTGTGGACTCAGAATTCTATATGAATTCATATTTGATATAGAGTTTAAAGTTTTCATAATTTAATATTGAAATAAGGACTTCTCTAAGATAAATTTATCGAATTGAGTTTGCAGTCTTCTGTATGCATGTCTGAAAAATACGCACAATCACAAAAATTCGACCCATGAATTTGCCGAAAATGGTCGCCGTGAAAAAGTGCTGGCCATGCGCCAGCTGGGCATGAGTCACGCGCCATGCGGGCATGGAGTTGCTGAAGTGGAGTCAATGGCCATGTGCTGCCACTTGGGCGCACTCAAGCCGGCGCCTAGCCGCGAGCCATGGCTACACACGGCTAAGACACTGTTTGGTTGCTTTTCTTTTTTCCCCTAAAAATTTATTTTTTTAGCCAAATAGATAAAAGAGATTTTTTTTAGAAAAATTATATTTGATAGGGCAACCATACTGGGTGGTTGAAAAATTTATTTAATTTTGTGTTCTAAGTCGAAATATTTTTTTGTTTTTCTCCATTTTCTATCATAGAAAATTGAGAATGATTTAGAAATATGCTTAATATTTAGAATAAATTATAACATATTCTTATAAGATTGTCATAATTATAAATATATTGTTATTTAAAAATTACAAGAATCACCCCGATAAATTATAAATACTCTAATAAATACTTCCTTCTGACAGTTCATTGTGGGGGGAGGGGGGATTTGTTAGGATATTTAAAATTTTATGGAGGTATTTATAATTTTTCAAACAATGGAGGGTATTCATAATTAATATAAACCTCAAAAGAAACCCTTGTAATTTATCCTAATTTTTATTGCAATATTTAATGGTTTCAATTTATGTCAATATGATTATTGTTATTGCAATATTTTATGATTACGATTTATGCCAATATGATTATTTGTGATTTAAATATGCTAATAAGTGCTCTCATTAAATATATGCATGCCTTAATAACTGCACAAAAATATATATTAATTGTAATTTTTATTGAATAAGAGCAATATGAATTTTTGTGTTATGAATATATAGACATTAACATTCGGATGCTCATGTCTATGTGGGTATTTATTATTTTTTGTGGAGATAATTTATGATAATAGTGATAATGCGGCATCCTAAATATTTTTAGATTGATGTAGTAGATCTTAAAAATAATGTACTTATATTAAAATGCAGTAGGCATTTATGTCAATCAAATCATATTTTTATATATATCACTTAATATTGGGTCACTAACATATTCCTTTCTTGTAATGAGATTAGGTGCATCATTATTTATTTATTTTTATGATTCGAGGATTTGGATCTCTATAATAATTATTAATTGAATCCACAATTAACAAATTCATTTCAATTAGGCCCATTTGAAGCTCTAATGTGGCCATGGGCCTATTTTGGGCCCATTTCACGGACCCAGGTCATAACAAATCCCATTTTAAGACTAATAAAAGACGCATACATAATTAACTAGTAAAAAAACAAAAACCCATCAAATAAAAGAAAAAATAAGAAAGAAAAGAAACAAAATTGAATGGAATTTTTCATATATATTAAAAAAACATAATTAGATTAAATTTGTAATTCGAAAAATGAAAGGATAACATATACATGAAGATGTGATATTATTGTGTAATATCTGAGTGGAATAGAAAATCTTTCATTCTGAATAAATTAAAAGATGTGGTTGAAGCGAGCATATGGTAAGTGAATTAACTAATCAAAAGTTTAATTAATTCAATTTATTTATTAATTATAGAGTTTATTCTTCGAATTTCTTAAATAGTATGTTAGGAAATAAAAGTATTCCAAATAATTTAATAGTAAAATCAGTATGTTAAACTTTATAGGTGAAGGATAAAAATGTGTTGAGCCATTTCATTAAATCGAAACAAAAAGCTTATAATAAAAAATAGGCAGAGCTTCATCCCAAATGAGGGCATTCTGCTACTTGCTTGGGAGGTTCCTAGTTTGTATGTGGTGGATGGGCACAAAAAGTCAGCTACACCACTCTTATCATACTCATACAATGCACATTCTTTTTCTCTGTCGGTGCCTATCTCTATATTCTATCCCTATCCTCTCTTTTATTTTTATTTTACTTTTTTCTGTATCTTTTAATAAATATTTCTTTTTTTAAGTCTTCTCATTCGCCTGAACTCATCTCAAAATTTAAATTATTTTAGAAAAAAAAAAGGAATATTGGGGTGTGCTTTTATTGCTTAATCATTACTGAAAAATGTTGTCCTCAAATTTTGGTGTGATATTTTTATCCTTTTAATTTTTAATATATTATTTTACCAAATATCTTACTCTTCTATCTTTTTTTCTCAATTTTCATGCACTTCTAACTTTTTTAATGCTTATATAGAACTTCCTCTCCTTTTTTCGTTTTTTCATTTTAATTTATCGAATTGAAGTATATTTTTTAAAAATAACATTGTTATTTAGATTAATTTTGCACACTCCACACTAGTTAGAAATTGTAAGAAGTGGATCGACCTCCAGCAAATTACAATATAAAAGGATTACAGAAACTTAAAAAATAATTACAAGCCTTCCTGTAACAAATTACAAGATTTCTAATAAACAAAAAAACTGATACAAGGAATAAACCCAAAAACTGTAAGATAAAGGAGCAGGGGACATGGGACAATTTTACGGCTCAGGAGCCAAAAGACCCAGGGCCTACAAAGGCCAAAGGCCACAACCCTTACACAGTTGCTCAAACAACTTAAAGCCACAAAGGCTTTCTGAACCACTAAGGTTCCACCAGAATCAACAGAGGAATGCCACAAAAGTTTTATTAGAGAACCACAAAGGTTTGAGCCACAAAGGCTTTTAGCGTATTTCACATAATAGAGGAAGAAGAAGAGAATTGATTAACTTGTTAATCTTGAGCCATAATAAACCAACCATATACAGAGGCTGTCTACTAATGGCACGTTAACTGCCATTATTGGGGAAGGTAAGAACACAGAAGCCCAAAGGTTATGGGGAGAACCCTAAGGGTCAGGGAAGGAGAAGAGCAGTCGGGAAGAGAATGAGGGGGAATGGATTAGGGTTAATCAGAGATAGGGTATAAGTATTTAGGTAACCGGGTCAAACCTGGTAGTGGGTCGGGTTAGTGGATTAGGCGGCCCAGTGGGCCTTAAGTAGTTTGGTCGTCCAGTGCAAGGGCCCAAACTTTGGTTTGAGCCATAATTATTTAACATAAATGATGTGGGAATTGCGATTTGGGATGAGAGACACTGTTGAGAACTAATAGGATTTTATCTTAAGGTCACGTTCAACCATTAAAACCTGCAAGAAGAGAGGTAATCATGATTTTAGGACAACGACAAGTGTCGTGACTCTCTATCGGAGAACCTTCTAATTTATAGCTTTATTAGTTTATTTTCTAACTTTAATATTGTGATAATACAATCTATTGATATTTTCTGAGCAAAATTATTCTGAAATTTAATTATAAACACAAATCACACAATATCCACGATATGTTCTTGATACTTAAACCATCAAAGAATACCAGCATGGCTCGTGACTCCATACATTATCTATACTAAATTATTTAGGGAGAGCACTTTTTTGGTTTTTAATCTGCTATTTTTTATTTTATTTAATTATTTCAGCATTTTCTTTTTCTTTTTTCTCAACCTCCAGTTT
Source organism: Sesamum indicum (assembly GCF_000512975.1). Classification (NCBI taxonomy): domain Eukaryota; kingdom Viridiplantae; phylum Streptophyta; class Magnoliopsida; order Lamiales; family Pedaliaceae; genus Sesamum; species Sesamum indicum. The sequence goes on from NC_026152.1 coordinate 13,495,534, forward strand.
TTCCTCTCTCTCAACTTTTATGTTTTTTCTTCTCCCACTTATTTTTTTTTTTGAAGTAACTACTCACAACCTCTATTTTTTTAATACTTTTATTTATTTAACTAAAATATATAATTTTGAAAATATAATAATTATATTTTAATATTTTAAATTAATTGCACACAACTTTTGGTGGCCACACACACTAGTTTAAAAGATATGTCTGACTCCATAAGACATATTTGTATTTAAGAGATTCAGACACAATTGTACTTTTTTTTGAACAAATTCTAATTTAAATATAAAAAAATTTTAATTTGGGAACATTCGAACAAGTGTAACGACTATTTTTGCAAGTCAACCTGATTATTCATATTGAGGACCTATTATGGAGCCCATCTTAAGAATCTATCTGACAACCTTATGGCCGATCAGATCAACCAAATCACTCAAGATCTTGGCCCAAATCAACCCTTAAATTCTTGTCCTGTTAAAGTTTTAAATTTACTCTTAAAATAACATGACCGAAACATTTATCTTGCCCTAAAAGAATATTTCGAACTTCCTTTTGTGATTTGATGATTGAAGTGTTGAGTTTCTGTAATACTATTGTTGTTTTTCTTTTCACATTAAAAAGTGTGAATTGCCCTCATCTAATTTAGAATTAATATTTCGATCCTTTCTAAAAACATAAATTTACATTTTTTTTTAAATTTTAAAATTATAGTTACACTTCCTATAAGATTATCTATGTAATGAATTTCTTTTTTTAAGTTTGGACAGAAAATATTGACATCAATAAAATATTACATAAATTTTCAATTGTCATTCGACATTCTTTTAATAATATTTTTTATATAATGGGATAAATATAAACATATATATAATTAAAAATAATAATTCGAGTTATCGCCATTGAATAGAAATAACCGTTTATTAATGTAAAAACTAGTATTATTTTTTGTATTTTCTTTACTTCTCTTGTATGGAGTGAGATGCATACCATTATTGCATCTATTCCTTGAAGCACTACATGAAGTACCTGAACAAGACAAAATAGTTTTAAAAAACAGATGCGGCAATGGTATACACCTCAATCCATATATAGAAAGTACAAAAGGTACCAAAAGATAACTAGTTTTTCTATTAATCAATTACGGCTATTTTATATTCAATGGTCATAATTTGAAAGTAATATTTTATTACAAGTACACATTTTTTATTTTATATATATTACATTTATCCAATTTCAAGTATAAAATATTATTAGGGAAATGTTGAATGAGGGTTAAATTAAAATTTTATGTAATTTTTTTTTTTTTACTAAAGTCAGCATTTTTCGTTCAAATTCTAATGGAAAGAAAAGGAGAATTTTCGGAGGGAGTGTAAGTGTAATTTTGAAATTATTTTAGGAAAAAATGTCTCACTAATTAGTTTGTCTCACTAATTAGTTTGTTATTTGGATGATCTTTCCGATATTATGTACATAAATCTCCGACAAACTTTATAACAAAGTTTGACAGAAATTAAAAAATTTAAAATGTTAGTAGTAAATTCATTATATTTATTTGGATAATTTTTAATATTATTTTAAATTTATTTTATGAAAATTGATGAATTTTTTAATTTTTAGTATGAAGTTATTTTTTTTTTTTATACCATATGATAATGCATTTTCTAGATCATGTAATGATACAAAGAATTCAAAACCTTACAATACATGTTCAAATTGCACGATGAAGGAAGAATCGAGCCAGATATTAATCCTCATGAGCTGTTTTTCACTTGAGATGTCTTTTTAAAATAAAATCGTATATATATATATATAGCTTTTGTTAAAGTAAATAATATCTAACAAAAGTTGTTGCAATATTTACCATGCATAAATAATTGTACACCAACATCATCGGCTAACTCCTTTTGTGGAAACGTGGTCATGTGCTTTTTTTAAATACCTATTTTCAGATATTATCGTGTTGAGTGTCTTATCACCATTTAATGTGAAATAAAAAGAAAAGTTTGAATTGGATACGAGTTTAAAAAGAAAAATTATTTGCAAAAACTTTTCTATGACAAATTTTATTTCGTCTATAAGAATGAAAAGTACCTTGCAAAAATATTTAGAGTAAGGTACAACGACATTCTTTTAGGTCAGACTTTTTATTTTTTGCAAAACTATAAATACATTCAAATATTAAAAATGTTGGTGATGTATAATTAAGTACATAGTACGTGATTTTTTTTTATTCAAATCATGTTTGATTGAATTAAACCGTAAGTATATTACACAAAATTATTATTTTTTATAACAAATAAATTATACTTATAACATAATTTTTTAAATTATATAAAAAAATATATTATATTTATTATATAATTAATTTTGATTCGAAGGGCGTGAATAATGGAAACATAGTGGAAGTAGCTAAAAGTCATAGTCAAAGATATTGGCATGATTCGAGCGGTGTGGCAAAGATAAGATGTAGGAAGTGACCCCCTCCCTTCTTCATCTTCAGATCCTTCAACTTAAGATTATTGTGTTGAGGTCACATGTCAACACCTGACAAGTAGGACTTTTATGTACAAGACAGATCCATCAATCTTGTCTAATAATCTCATTCTTGTGCCCCTCATTCTCTCTGGATTCCCAATCTCCCCACCTATATATATATATATATATATATATATCTTTATTTTTCATTTTAAATATAGAAAAATAGAAATAACACTTTATATACCTATTATCAAGAATTGTGCCAAAAAAAAAAAAAATTATAACACTACTTGTTATGAAATATTGTGCTTACGTTATGTGGCGATTGAATTTCTATAGTTGATGACAATTGTCATCCCACAAATCTGTTAGTGAGTATTGAATTCATCGATGTCTTATAATGTCTAGAGTGTAATAGTTGGCTTACAATCGTCACAAACTTATAATGGAGGATTGTGTTTATGTATAATCAATCAAAAGTAAGTTAGAAAGGATTGTGCTTACATTGTGCGGCAATTAGAGTTCTTTTTATAGTTAGTTAACAATCGTCATTCCAAAAATTTGTTCCAGAAAATTATTTTTATGTATAGTTGATCGTTAATTGCCACCCGACCTATCAAGAAAGATGGCGTTATATCATGTGACTTCGAGTCTCGAGCAATAGCCGTTAGCCGGTGTCGGAGGGAATTATTACATTATACATAACTAGTCGATATAGTTACCACCCCACAAACCTGTGAAGGGAAATTGCCCTATATTGTGTGCAGCAACTAAAAAATTCTTACAGCTGACTAACAATCACAAACAATAAAATCTAATTAATCACATAGTCATTATAATATTCTATGACATATATCTATTTTGTATATCAATATAAATATATATCAAGTATGTTCCATCTGAAATATTTAATTCAATTAATTAATTTCTGCACCAATCAATCAATCACTTGTTTGTGGGGAATATAATCTAAGAAAAGAATATTTCCAATCCCAGATACACGATCTCATATATATATATATAAATGTAGGTCTTCCACATAATTAGATGAAAGGTACTTGGACTTAATTTAGGACCTTAGCTTATGGGGGTGGGGTAGAAGTCATGTGCGCGCTTATTACATGTGCTTGAAGGTGACAGAATCACATGTACAAGACTCCTCCACACTGCATCTTTTAGTCTATCTAGTTTTGGCCTCTCTGTTTTCATGACGCTAAACTACAAATTTCTCACTTAATCTATCCTAATTCATTTCATAATCTAAATTATCAGCAACTTTTCTCTTCTTTTCTAGAGAGAGAGGGAGGGAAGTACAATGCTAATCTAACATATTCGACTGAAAATCTTCTACTTTGGTATCACACTGATTTTACGTGTTTGAATTTGATGTAACTTGCGCTTGTGTCCCCTTGGGTTAGATATTATCCGCTCTGACATCATATAAGCCTAATGAATTTATAATAAAAAATTATCATGATGATGTAGGCAAGCGTCCCATATTAATTGCAGATAGGAGCATGGAGGCTTGTAAGTCCAAGCTAAGGTCTCATTTTCCTAACAAGGCGTATTTTTAAGATAAAATCGTAAAATTCATATGAAAATAGAACGGACAATGTCCCACGCCACAGGACATCAATTGAATGTAATATTTGTTTTTAAGAAAATACATATCAATCATACATTGGTATTGTAAGACCAAGATTTAATGGAACTTATTTATGAGCTACCAAATATGATGAACTACATGATCTAAAATCAGCATTTGTCAACATTTTTCCTACGGTTGTGGAGAGAGCTATGGAGTTTCCTTCACTAAGCTCAATACGACACTAATTATTAGAGGGAATGTGAGGAGAACATAACAAAGACTATAGGATGGAAAGGGTATGAATTAATTATTATTAAATCCTAGCTTGAGGATAGATGAAACAACGTATAGACGTCAAGAAGACTCAAATATATGCTTGAAATAATTTCATAAACGATGGTTGGAATGAATAGGTGGCCAATTATGAAAGTTTGAAATCACGAATCATATTTTAGATGCATTGATTAAGATAAGTGCAAGGGTCTGTATTAGAGATAGCAATTGGACCCGAACCCAATAGAACCCGTCTTTAATAGACGGTTTTCGGTCCAAATTTAAAAACTTAAAAGCAAGATGTATAGAGGGCCTTAAGAATTAGGATCCGGTCGGATTCGGAACGGGTCCTAGGTCCTTAAGGACCTGTCCAAGTATAATTATTTAATACATTTATATTATTTTACTTTATTTTGATAGAATAAATACTAATTAAATATATTATATTATTTTATTTATTTATGATTAGGTATTTGTTTAACAATTGATAAAATGAAATATTATTCCACAATACTTAACAAAGAGGAAGATGAAGAAGTTGCTAGTAATGTATAATTGCTATAAACTGTTTTGTTATGAATAATTTCATTTGGGGAAAAATGCAAGCAACCACCTTGTGATATTGCAAATGAGCAAATTATCCCCTTATGAAAAAATAAATAGCGATTTACCTTCCTATATTTTTTAAAATATAACAATTGACCCCCTTATGGTTTTAAAAATTAAGCAATTTACCTCCCTGTATAAGGAGGTAAATTGCTTCATTTTAAAAACCACATGGAGGTAAATTGCTATATTTTTTTCATAAGGCGGTAATGTACTCATTTTTAATATCACAGGGGGGTAAATTACTATTCACCAATACTTGAAATTTGTATTGTGAACTTGAATATTTGAATTAGGTTTACTAATATGTTAATTAAATTATAATAAACAAAAAATAATTAGGGCGGGTCCCAAATCCTTTTGGAGTCGACGGGGCGGGTCCTCGGTCCAACCAAACCCAACCGGTTGCCACCTCTAGTGTGACACCCCCTCCGTAGTTACAGTTCATCATATAAGCAATAACGATTTAACCTGATAAAATAACTCTCTAAACTAATAAAATAACTCTTATTTTCCCTAATGCCCCTATTTATTCCATTAAATAGGTAAGTTAGTTAAATTTGGCGGACGAAATTTTTATTAGGAGAGAAGAATTGTAACATCAATAGAATTTTATACATAATTGACAGACTAATCGGTAATTTTAAGAAATTAAAATATCAACAAATTATAGGTTGAAATTGGAATATATTAAAACTTGAATGAATTAAATTGAAAGTCATTATAATATTTGGGAGCAAATTATATTAATTAAGAAATTAAAAAATATAAATAATATTTTAAAATAATAATAATAAATACATAAGGACGGTGGAAGTGGGGTGTGAGGATGGGAGCCACCCCACCGCCATATGAACGCACACACAGATACGAATATTTCTAAGACTTTTGAAATTGGTGGAATTGGTAACTGGGCATAACTGAAAAAATCTATGCCACATAAGCGCTAACTAGGCAAAAGAAAAGGGGGTGGGGTAGGGGGAAATATGACGGGATTCTTGCAAATATCGTTTAATTTTTAGAGGTGTAGTTGTCTTAAAACTTCAAAACAAATCCTCATTTTAGCATTTTCAGATGTTGCGTCAGTTAATATTTTTATTTGTTCACATTAATTTGTAGAAAATTATTAATTTTCACTTGCTACCGATTAAACGTCTGATACATTATCTAAAAGTTTAAACTGCAAGATAAAAAATTTGATTAAATTTGAACCAATTATATAACAAGTACAATATATTGACAGTGTGATTGATGTACAGTTAAAAAAAAATGATCAATCACTTGATGTATATATTGTATTTACTCTTTAAATGATTTAATTAAATTTAATTTGAGTAAAAATAAATTTAAAATAAATTTTATTTTTTCCTCCTTTTCTTTTGGGGGAGGCACAATTATGGATGCAGATGGTTGGCATAGATTCCTGAACTCAATTATTTGTGAATACAAACGCCTGATTTGATGTATATATGTATCCTCATTGCAGGGATGATTCACTTCTCCATCCACTACTCTAATTCACTATATATGCATCCATTTTCAGCAAATTACAATGGAAACTCCAATTTAAAAAATCGCATGTCTGACATGTGATTTTTTCCGACAAGTGACTCAACTTTTCAATTAAATTTGTACCAAAATTGAGATTTTTTCAGTTTTACGGACCAAAATGAAACCCTAGTAACTTAGGGGACTAAAACGAGAATGACCTGAAATTAGGAGACGAAAATTGCCTTTAATCCTTATTTTAAACTAATCCTTATTACAAGGAACAAAAAAGCATCAATGATAAATCTAATAATGACAAACACTAGTAATGCATAAATTATCACTATCAACAACTAGTTATATATTTTCAGTCAACGCCATCGTAAAATGCTCAACACGTATGAAAAAAATTTAATGCTAAAATCAACATTGAGTAAATTGGCAACTTTCATTGCAAATCAATATTATTTCATATATATTTTAAACAATTCGTTGCTAAATTAATCTTTAGTAAGTAAATTTTCATTATTAAATTAATTAGCAAGCAATTTTCTTATATTAAATAAAGTAGATTAAAAATGAAATGCTAATTAGCTAGACAGTAACTTTTTATGTTACTATTAAACCATTTTCTTGTAGCATATAGCATAAGTATAATCATAACGTTATTGTGACAATTTTTATTATTACTACATAATATCAACTTATCTCCTACACATTCTTATCATTGTAAAATCTGTATATATATCTCAATATTTTAACAAATTGAATTCAATTTATTATCACAAAATAATCAGTATGTTAAAACTGAGGATAAATAGCAATTTACCTCCTTATACAGGAAGGTAAATTTTTGTATTTTTAAAAATACAGGAAGGTAAATTGCTATTTATTTTTTCATAAAGAAACAATTTGTTCATTTATAATATCACAAGGGGATTGCTTGCATTTTTCCAAACTAATAGCAAAACTCTCTCCGGGGCAATTTCATAGCAGCTCCATTTTTATAATTATATGCATAATACTTGGCGAAAAAGCTTCGGCAAATAGCCTCACGTGACTATTACATAAAAAGAATCATTTATTTTATTTGAAATTGAAATTATATATATAATGCATAAGTTAAATAAAATTAGGATAGAATTTGGAATGGGCACACCCCTGGAATACGGAAGAGC
>NC_026152.1:13503155-13509454 GCF_000512975.1 Sesamum indicum
ACATAACCTTTGACTTCAAACTCTGCTACCTTATTTTAGGTTTGTCTGTATGCCATGTCTGAAAGCTGACAGGATGGTTTTGTTGACTAAATTACTGCAATTTAAGGCTCGATTTTTGGGTTAGTTCTATACTATACAGAAAGTTTTTTTTGTTTCCAGTGACCGAAAATATCATACTATATATGTTTAATTGTTTCTTCTTAGTATTTTCTTAGATTTATTTCTGAGTCCCAATCTTCCTTAGTATTTCTGGATGGGGAAGTGGTTCTCTAAATTCCTTGGGATGTCGACTATGTTACAAGATATGGTTGGTATAGTTATGGTTCGACTTGGTGCTTCGGACCTACTAATGATAATATCGGTGAATCTGTTAATGGGTGGATATTGTCTTATTGCGACTCGTACTCAATAAATACCCGAAATTATTACTTATTATATCCTATTCGGCTCTACCAACATAATACCAGTTCAAATTAAATATGGACTTTGATATAAATTAATTTACTACAGAAGATTGATTATTTCTCACCTTACAAATAATCGCAACTTAAAAAGAAAAAAAAAATATATAGTTTTGGCCTTATAACTATGAGGAATTACTCTCTGATTTTAAATTTGCAATTGAGAATTCTAATTAAAAATAATAATTAGTACATTTAATTCAGATTTTAGCTAAAATTTGCAAAATTACACATGTTTGGCTCATGACTCTTTAAATTTGGGGGGGGGGGGGTATTTTGGTGCTAGTTTTGCTAATATAATATTTTTGCTCTAGTGGCATTAATTTCGACTAAATGTGTCATCTCTTATAATTATCAGATAAAAATTATATTTTTTCTTTATGTCTTCATAGTAAATCAGCAAAAGTAGTCAAAAATTTAATTTAAAAATTAATTAGATTACGTGCAAGGCATATGATAGTTTTTAGTCAATTTAGCTTTTCCGCATTGAGATTTGAAGTAAATGTGTCTTTTTTTGTTTATTTATTACAGTTTTCAATTGAAATTTTCAAATCAGATGGAATTGAATTAAACGCCATCCCTATACCTAATAGACCAAATTGTATTTTTCCCACCTAATAATTATGTTAAATATTTTCAACTATGGTAAAACAAACCGACATTACAACTTAAGTTGTCTATGGTTGACCGATATATGCTATAATTTTAGTTATAGTCAAAATATTTATCATGGTTCTAATTATGACCAAAATTATTTAACGCAAATTTTAAATTTAACGATATTTTGGTTGTGATTATTGAAACATCAGTTAATAGATTTTGTGCAGCTATAATTTATTACTATTTATCATGATTTTTCACTTGTGATTATGATATTAGGGATTGCAAAAAGTCATATTATCTAGTGAATATGGTATCTCTTTTTGAATTTAGATAAAAGTAGGGTGAAGGAATTTTACATTTATATAATAGTTTATTACAACTCTTGTATAGTTGATGGTCTAATTCTTTATTCTTCAAAAACTCAAAATCTCGCATTTATGTCCAATTGTTGAAAGTGTTAGGACTAGCTTTTATCTATTGACTTTCATAGGCTTAAATCTATCATGTAATTATAATTTTCTAGTCTTATAATTTTCTAAATTTTAATAATTTTAGAATAAATTACGCAGTCAAACAACAAAATTACAACAAATCCATGCAAAATGAGAGAAACATCCACACATACACTACAAAATTTGAATCCATTACCTCGTATTTGTTCCAAAAACTTCAACCTTAATCATTGAGCTAAAACCTCAGTGATCCCAAAACATTTATTGGTAACCTAAAGGTTAACGTTGGGAATAATAATCGGTAGGGCTTTTCAACCTCTTTTACTATATGCAAATGCAATAAGTATCGAGACAACCTTAGCAATTAATTCAATCTCAAAACAACACAACATAATTTTATATATATTCAAAATGATCTGTATTACTGGTCTATATATTTCATGACATGTTTCGCTGTTGCAGTCAAGGCAAAAAAAGATAATAATAATAATAATTTTTCGATATGTATGTATATATATAAGAATACAAATAATATTTTGGTTTAATATTTTTTTGGGTTGTAGAAGAAATTAGCAGTGCAGGGCACCAGATGTGCAACATGCATCTGAGAATGAAGACAAATGGCCAATCTCTTCATATGTAATAGATCTGAAATGTTTGTACCTTAAAACTTTATCTGTTTTGTTTTGTTTTCTTGAAGTGAAGATGATGAGATCGACGACTCCCCTCCGCTGCACTGCACCTAATCTTTATCTCTTTTTATTCTTTCTTATCAATTTATTTCCCTTTTGTCTCCAACTAAATTTAAACTCAAATCTGCTCAGGATGTCGTCTTCCTCATCTATATATATATATATATGATCATCATCATTAATCACTCTTCTTTTTCTCTGTCCAGAATTTTCTTTTTTTTTTTTTTAAACTTTTGCATTAAAATTTATATATATATATTAATTGGAATAATTGATATTTGGTGTTAATAAAATAAAAATAAATAAATAAATGTTGAGAGTTGGCAATAAAAACCCTTCTTCCCAACCCTACTTTTCCTCCCTTCATTTTGCCTCTACTACTACTACACCTACAGAAAGAGACATCTTCGCTTCCATGTCGCCATCTCAATTCTTCCATCTCTCAACTTCTTCTTGACACAACATATATATAGAGAGAGAGAAAGAGAGTGAAAGAGAGAAATAGGAAAAAAAAGGGGGGGTTGGAGATATATAAAATATATTTATGAAAAATTATTAATAATCTGACGATCTTGGATTGTTATATTATTAAAAACCACATACACATACACACACCAGGAGGGATTCAAGAAAAAGGGTTGCAAGGTGGATCGGAGGAAAGAGGCCAGGCCACTTCCCATGGAAGCACCGGGGGAGAAAAGCGGCGGAGCATACGGCTTCTCCGGTGGACAAAACAACATGATTTCCGGTCTCACAAGAATTCTTGGCGCCACCCATGAAGAAGATCCCGCCTTGCCGCCGCCGCCGCCGCCGGAGGCCCCCCAAGAAGCTCACCAAGATCAAGGTACACATATATATATACACACACACACACTTCAAGATGTGCTTCAAACCCTTCTTTTTTTCCCCTTATTTTACTAGATATATAATTATAATTAATTCTTATATTAATAATATATTAACTTCAAAACCTGTCAATTATACATACATATATATATGTGTCTAGAAATTTCGTAATAAAAGACTACTTTTTGGGGGTGAGGAAGAAAGTAGTAGTCAAGTTAGAGTAGAAGAGTTGGAAGAATGTGGAGAAAAAGGCCAAGATTTTGTGCTTTCACCAAAGTTCATTGTATGTTTACTTTCCGTTTATGTTTTGTTTACTTTCCGTAAAGTACTATCTCACTCCCCCCCTCTCTCTCTCCTCTCTCTCTTTGTCGATAACTCTAGAGATATCTCTTTCACACCACCACTCTAAGAATCTCTAACATATACATACACCATTTCTGTATCTATAATTCTTGCTGATGTTAATCAAGTAAACACGTCTTTGATGACATTATTGCATTCGAATGTGGGTGTAGGTGGAAATTCATATTTTTTGAATTATTTGGTCAGATGTCAAAACCCTTTTGCACCTACCAAAATCTAACACGATTACCGCATGTTTAACATAAGCTGGTCGCTTTCGATTATTCAACACTTGGTTTCTTGACGTATTGCCAATTGTCGGTCCAAACATAGTCTATGTAATGGAGCTTAGTGACAAGATCCAGCCTTTTTATTTTATTTTAATTATATTATATATATACAATGCTGATCATATATATGTTATTACTAGCACCAATAGATAACAGGTTCTTCTTTTCCTAGAAATTAATGGAGTTAATCTTCGTGTGTGTGTATGTGTTACTTGAGGATTACTTTTTGATTGCTAGATGATGAAAGTTGATAATGTGAACCCTTTTATCAAGAAATGGGTATTTGGCATTTGATTTTCTTAGAAAAAAAAGTTAAAATAGAAAATTATTGTAGTAATGATGTTAATTTATATATAATTTTTATTTCTTGACGATAACTTTTAGTATCTTTGATGAATCTGTCCAAAAAAAAAAAAAAAAGACTTTTAGTATCTAAATTTGATGTAAAAAAAATTATGTGTATTTAACACGTAAACATAAATATATAAGGTCAGAATCGTGTTTTTATCCTCCACTGAAAATACTAATAGACATAAAATCTTACTGAATTGACAAGAAAAGAAAAAGACAACACGATTCCTAAATTTTTAACGAAGAAACTGATCACTACTTTTTGTATCAGAAAGTAACGCTGTCTTTTTTTGTTCAGAAAAGAAAATTAGAGGCTTTAGAGTACCCTTTCTCTTTCTTTTTCTTAAGGGACTGTTTTGCCTATTATTATTTGTAGAAAAGAATATGTTGCATTCCCTATATATATCAATCTGCATTTAAAGTTGTTCCCAAATTCTAACACAGTGTATGGTCTTGATGGAAGCAACTGTGAAGAAGCACTACAGAGGAGTGCGGCAAAGGCCGTGGGGCAAATGGGCAGCCGAGATACGCGATCCCAAGAAGGCAGCCCGAGTATGGCTTGGCACCTTCGACACAGCTGAGGATGCAGCCCTTGCATACGATGAAGCTGCGCTGAGGTTCAAAGGCTCCAAAGCCAAACTCAACTTCCCCGAACGAGTTCAAGGCAGGACCGAGCTACGTTACGTTAGCACCACCGACTCATCGACCAGCCATCAACAGGGAGCTGGTTTAAGCAACTTCCCATCATCCGTCCACATGCCTCCTCAACTCCCCTCCGATCCATTGCTGCACAATACCTTCCCAGGACTTCAGCAGTACGCGCAGTTGCTGTCTAGTAACGACGCTGAGTTCCCTTACTTAACCTCAGCTCTTTACAACAACAATCAGCAATTGGGATATGATTACCCCGACTCTCAGCCGACAACGGCCGCCACCGACGCCTCGTTGCAGCTACAACAGCAGCAAGATTTTCCTCCTGGTTTTGGAGCTCAGTATGGGAGCTTTTCTGGCTCGGATTTTATGAATTATGGCAACTACTTCGACCCTAATAATCAGAGTGGATGATGATATTAAGTAGTTCTCGGTTCATTAGAATCAAGCTCGATTTTGTGAGCTAAGTTTAGAGTATATGTATGATGAACTGCGTGTCTATGAGTTCTTCTGGTTATTATTGATTAATGCTTGAGTCATGAGGAGAGGGTTGGGAGATTTTAATTTGTACATCTCCCCTTAATTTTAAGCTAAGCAAGCAACTTCTGTACTATGCTTGTGAAGACCAAGAGGTTATTTAGTGTTCAATTGTGCATGAATAATCATATGTTGTCTCAATTCTAGCTAATGTTCTTGAATAATGATCAAATTGTGGTGAATGCATTTTCATTTGACATGTAATAGTAATTGGGTCGCTGTCCACGTCTGTGCAAGATATAAAAAAAATTAATATTTATATATCTATTTATAATAATATACTTATAAAGAAAAAGTCCATCAATCGAAATCAATGGATTTTTTGAAATTATGCATAATTAGTGGACGGACCACTGTTGATACATCATGCGTGTGCATAATTTAAATTTACAACGGCTGAGTACCTCTCCTGTCATGGAGTGATGCCATCCTTTTTTCTTTTTAGCCTATGATTATGCCGTCAAATGCACGAACCTTGTATTTTAGCCTATGATTATTTTTATAAGGAGTTTTGTTGATGTAACCCTAATCGAACAAATCCTTCATTTGAAAACTTAAATTTTAGTTAGATTACTAAAAGAATATCACACCCATCAAGTGCCTAGAAGCTTGTTTTTGGCCCGTTAGAGTCCATTTGGTGTCGAACTCAATAACTAACTAACAAAATAATCCTTATTCTAGTTAAGTCTGATCACTTGAACTCAGTTAATATATCAGACAGTAAATATATAAATACCCTTGATATGTGAACGGTCATTTTTCTATATTATACATCAATCTCATAATTAATAAATAAAAATAATCATATAATTAATTAAATTTTTGATCAAATTCAATTTGAATTAGGATGAAGAACAGCAAAAGGGTGATATATATAATCATAGTATCTTCAAATAGAAGCAATTGCGTGAAGCAGATAGAGAGGTCGGAGTCACAGCATATATGTATATATTAATGGTAGCCCTTACTTTTCTAGGTAAATTAGCGATTGGACGGCCAAGGATGTTCCAAGTAGTACTTCCATTGTAGGATGCCGACAAGGTTTTAATAAAAGAGGGTTCATGAATATATATA
>NC_026152.1:13509531-13555386 GCF_000512975.1 Sesamum indicum
AACCCCCCCCCCCCCCAACCCATCCTCTCCCCTATTTGATATATGTGTATACAAATACACACATGCACACACTACTAATAAAGGTAAATTACATCTATATTGGATGGATTATAAATGTATTTTTGTTAGACTGAAAATTACGATGATCTCACTTGAGGTTTGTTTTAATTATATATAACTGTATTTGTTAGAGTTCCGATTGGTAATTGATCCCGCACAATTTTCAACAATTATCATCTAGTGAGATGGGACTGATGAACCAGTGAAGTGATAAAGTGGTGAAAATGAATTGAATAATAAATGACACTGAACTGATGGAGAGAAGAGGTGCGGCCCATGACCGAAAATGACCTTCACATCGACGGCGGAAAGTGACGGCCTAAACAAGAGTGAACTGATAAAGAGAACAACCTGATGGTTTATATTCTGGTGCTTATTCTTGATACTGCACTAATAAAGAGCTTTTTTGTCTTTTCAAAAATATATTTTTTCAACTTTTTTTTGGGTCGAAAATTCTAAGGCTATTGTTGTACTTACCACGTCACACGCACTTACACACTTCTCCTACAAGCATTGTAAGATTTTACAAACCACATATGAGATACTTACATAATTTTCAACCTATAACTGAGATGTATTAATAATTCAGACAAACTTCAAGTAGTGTATATATTTACCCTACTAATAAAGCAAAAGACGTTAAAAGTATATGAAAATTAATTAATATTTTTTTCTTCACAAATATATAACTATACATAACCAAACACATAAATATTAATAATCTTTATTTATACTTTGCACATGCATCGAGTGTGCTCAATTACAAATATATATATATATATATAATATCTCTAATTATGTCAATTCCAATTATCTCCTAAAGTTACAAGTTAGGTATTGGACCACTACGATTAAAAGAGAGAGAGAGAGAGAGAGAGAAATTGTGAGTCCACTTTTGAAGTTGGGGGCGGGACTAATTAATCTATAATATAAGTGATGCTTGGAAAGTTCTACATTCAAAAAGATTTGTAGTAGGAGAGGAGGAATAAAAGTTAGTCTTGTAAGTAGTGATTAACGACTTAAGCGTGCTAAGGGTGAGTCCAGGACGTGGAGAACTAAAGCGTCAAAAAGGAACTTTTTAAGGCTAAAGAAAATCTAAAGCGTGATAATATGGATACTGAAGTCGCTTTTTACGCACTATGCATGCAGGAATTATATAGCTTTGCGGAAATTGTAATAAATTAACATCTTTTCTTCATCATTTATTTAGGTAATAATTATTTAAATTTATTATGGAACACGAGAAATATTACAGTATTAATTACCAATGAAAATTATTACCGATTATAAGTCACAATAGTTTTATATATATATATATATATTCGCGTATCCTAGTAATAGTAATGATTTTTTTAGTTTTGTATTAGTTATATAAGAATTATATAGTAATTGTCATTAATACTAATTTAATCATAAAAATAAAATGAATATAATTATTTCTATCAGTAATTAACACGTGTATAATGATAATTTGTTAACAATAAAATATAGTTGTTACTACAATTATAATGAACTAATTATTAATGACAGTTTAGATTAGTTCTTGTCTCTCTAAATCTTTGAAATAATTATGGAAAAACAATAACTTTTTATAATTAAAATATACCTATTATTAATGATAATTTTATATTTTCAATAAATATAATTATCGCTATGATTGTGTTATTACTATACATGCACATGTGTCACTAATTTTCAATAATAATAATTAATTAATTTTGTTGCTATTATATATTTTTCAAAATCATGTTATGACAAACAAAAAGCAACCTTCATTGCGAAATATCTAGTGTTAATGATAATTTTAGTATTGCCATGCATCATATATTTTATTACTAATATTATTTTTTTCAATATCATATTACAAACTCATCCTACATTAATTAATTAGTTCTGTCTTGTCTATTAATTAATAGACAACAAATTTCGCACAATATTTTCTAGTAAAGTGGGTCCTTAATTCTTACGTGGATTGTATTTATTTGTACTCAACTCACTTGAAAACATATAATATTTTCCTGTAATTAATCACTATAATTAAAAAGAAAAAAATCGTAGCTAATAAAACCTAATCACGAATGATAAATATTTTAATAAATATTAATTAATTATGATAAAAAATGAAATTCTATATTAATTTTATTTGATACGATTAATAGTATCAAATTACCATAATTTTTAAAATTATGGTAATTTATAGAGTAAGAAAAAAGAAAAAATTGTTTGGCAGTGAGTCCTTATATTTGCTGCTTTTGATGAAGTCTACTTTTAATCATTATTAAATAAGAAAAATAGAAAAAGAAGTGGGTCATACAATTTAATTGGAAAATTGTAATTTTATTTCTATAAATTTGGTTCGTTTTTTAATTTAGTTCTTTTTGTTATAATTTTTTTATGTTACATTATATAAATTAGAAAGAAAAATTATTTTCAGTTTTTAAATGATTTTTCTGTTCAATAATTAGTGTTTAATCGTTAATTTACACACGTGCTGGACAAACGCCCTCTTTACTTCTCTGATAATCATTGGACGGATAAGTCACGTGAAGACTTAAAAATAAGAAAATTTCTAAAATCAAAATAAATGGAACTAAATTAAAAATTCCTAACATATGAAACCAAAAATACTATTTTTCCTAATCTTTCAATTACAAACATGTCAGACATTTTAACAATCAACCCAACTATGGATCCTTTAATATTGTAGAACCATCGAGGGTTGGGTGTAACTCACAAAAGGCAGCACTTCTGCTATACTATATTTGAATTTTGAAACATATCAGACATTTGAACAACTAATGTAACTATGCGAGAGCTGATTCTATGAAGCTGACACATATCGAACATTTCACAAGGTCCATGAATATATAATACTTTCATGAGTTAAGTATAGTTTACGTAAGCTGATACTTCTATTCTGGACTTTTCGATTCAACTACAAATTTATTATATACGTAAACACGCGATACGTACACTAATTCTGTAAATACAACACTGTCAAGAGTTTAGTATAGTTAACGTAAGCCAACATCAAATCTTAAATAAAAAAACACATAACTAATATTTTTTTATTTAAATCAATTGAGAGTAAATTTGGGAGCACTCGATTAATAACACGTATACTTTTCAAAAATTTCTTGTACGGACAATCCAATCCAATCCAATAATATGAAATAAAGTGAGGGTGTTGTAGGCGGTGAATCTCAGCTAGTGAAGATATATATAGGGATGTTGAGATTTGAATTTGGATAGACACAAAGGACAGACAAGGATAGGGTTGTAGTGTAGTGTAGTGTAGTGTAGTTGAGGTTACGCATGATGTTTTGTGGGCCAAGAACCAAATCATAGAAAAGCCCAAAGAAAGTAGATATAGATATGGGCTACTTGTTCACATTCACACCCATCTCTAAATTGATTCTTCCCATTTCTGTAATAGATTCTCACTCTTCTCATACTGTCCCAAAACTGACCATCATAAAAGAAACAAAAACATTTGGGAAAATTATAATATGTTATTTGATATTTATTATAATTATAAATATTTTTTATTATTTAAAAAATTATAAATACTCCTAAAATCAATAACCATCTAATAAAATATTTTCATATAATGAGTTGTCACGAATGAATATATTATATAGATGCTGAAAACGTCAATATCATTTATATAAATCATTCCTGTTTTTTTTTTAAATTACACATATACCCCAAAAATATCATGATTATTATACAAACTATCTCAGTTTTTTACTGTAAGGGTAATTTTTATAATTATGCAAAGACAAAGATGTTTCGTGTAAATAGATTATAGATCTGAAGTGTAAATGTAATTATTCTAAAAAAAATATTATCCATTATAATAGACGAGGAGAAATTTTCTTCTTACCCTTTTAGTCCATAAAAAAAATTTAAAAAATAAGCAACATTATTTTATTGTCCAAACAGTATTTTGCCAATATTTCTCCATAAAAAATGAACGAAAACCTAAGAGAGATTACAGAAGGAAAAATGCTACCTTGTCCCAACATTTACATGCAAATAAGATTGGAATGAAGGGTTGTTTGTAAGCTAATGAATTAAAGGCGGTTTGAGAAGACATGAGATGTAGAAAGCTTATTAATAATGTTTTGAAGATGATATTCCTTTTTGTTTGAATATAGAAGTGAGAATGATAGATGAGATGGTTGGTCTGTAGGCGGGCGTGGTGGGACTTGACGGCGTCGACATCAATGCAGCGTGAAGAGGGAGGGGGACCACGCCGGATTTGACCTCACCCTAACGCTTTCGGCACCCACCGCCACCGTCAACTTTTGCGGCTGCGGCGGCGATTTCCCACCTCCAATGCAGGCTTTTCAATTTCAAGCGTGATGGATGGTTGCGACTACTGTTGTTTCTTCATTTCTTTTTTTGAGTTCATTAGCAGAATCACTGATTCAGTTTCAGGCCACTGCTGCTAAAACAAATGCTGTCATTGGATTATATGTAGTTCTAAATATTATTTTTTAAAGAAATGTAGTTGGATGGGTTAGTTTTTTGAAACTAAGCTATATGTATAGATATTGATTGGAGATGCTTCTCTTTTTTCTTGGCTTTGAGTCTCAAAGTTTAATTTGGTGCGTTTTAGGTAATGAATTTTGTAAAATTTTTGTGGATAAATTGCAATTTTGATCCAACAGTTTGCAGGGTTATCTCTGTTGATACATTTTTATTGTAACATGTCATTTGAGGTGTAGAATATGGCTGACGTATCAACCCAGTTAGATGGGCCATCACTATACTACAATTGAGTCTGAACTGATTATTATCTCACCAATAGGCCAACAGTAGTGTTGCATCAATTGAGCTTGTTGCTACCTGACTTGCTGATACTAAACTGATTGAATTCGATTTTTTTATATTAAACTTGAAAAAAGAATACTCCAATGTCAAATTATATATAGATATATGAAAAGAAAAAATAACAATTGATATGAGAGTTATGATTAAAATATTTTGAATGAGAATACATATAAAACAAATATGTATTTGCTTCTATCACATTTCTAAAAATCGAAAATGAAAATTAAACCAAAGAAGAGGTTTCCATCCGTTTCAAAAAGCATTGGGCTTTGCTTTTCCGGCCCATACTCCCGACTTTCTATCTTCTTTAACTGGCCCACTAATACTAATGGCCCAAAAGGAAATTCTTAAAGTGCTACTTGAAATATCTATTTTCTGCTTAAATCGTTATCACAAAAAATATAATACTAAATTAAAAAAATAAAAAGGGAAAATACAGATTCTGATTTCCCCAACGACTAATCCAAAATTAGCGGGTAGGAGTGATTCGTATTCGGCAACTATATTTCCCCCAAACAACCATGTCCACTACACTCATTCTTCCTCCTCTATGCATCAAACCCTTGCCTAAATCTCTGCTCCTCCGCCTCAATTCGCCTCTGATCATTCGCCGCCGCGGGTGCAGCTGCCGCTCAACGCTTCCTGTGAAATGCCAAGCCGTGGAAGAGCCGACGGAGTCCACTACCGTCTACCGAGGCGTGTATGGTCCGTGGAAAATCGAATCATCCGACGTTCAAGAAGTCATACTCTACAGATCGGGGCTCGTGACCGCCGCTGTGTCATTAGTGGCTGCGGCTTCGGCGGCCTTCCTACAAAATAGTGATTTGGAAGTGTTTGACTTAATCAGGAGAAATTTGGATTTGTTTTATGGTTTGGGAGCTTGTGGATTGGGTTTGTCTCTGTATTTGATTCACATTTATGTTACGGAGATTAAGCGCGCGCTTCAGGCGCTGTGGGTGATTGGTGCAGTTGGATCTTTGGGAACGTATGCAACTTTGGCTCAACCGGCGGGGAAGAGTTTGGTGGAGTATGTTGTTGAAAATCCGACGGCTGTGTGGTTTGTTGGTCCGCTGTTTGCTGCTTTGACGGGCCTTGTGTTCAAGGAAGGTATATATGTTTATATGATTGCTGTAATATCAACTCTCGGGTTGTTGCTTGACGTACTTTTGTCTCTTGTTAATTTCTTAATCATTTTGCTAGGCTTTTACGTGAATTAAGTAATAATTTAGATGAAATTGGACGCTTTGGCCCATGTAACGTTGTAATTGTAGTTTCAAGGTGGCTGATGCACCAAGGCAAGTTGGAAACAAGCTATTCCATCTTGATGTCTAGATTTTGTAGGAGTGGAAACAATCTTTGTTCAAATTCATTAACACCCAAGCTGAAGTACTGTCATATTTATGCTTATGTTTAACGCATATTAGCTTATAACAGATCTTCAAACTGCCGTGCAAAGCAGGGTGTTCAACCTTCATAACAAGTTTTTGAATCCCATTTGTTTGTGATAGGGCTTTGCTACGGCAAGTTGGAAGCTGGCATATTGACATTTATCATCCCATCAGTTCTTCTTGGGCACCTGGTATGTGGCAATGGCTTATATGGTCATACTCACACTTAAAGTTTAGTTTGTCTTGTTATTGTTATCATATGACAATGTCAAAACCTCTTACCTTTGGGCTAACGTTTCTTATTTCTAATTCGGGGAATTTGATGTCTGGCAATTGCATCAATAAATGAGATTTGTGAGCTTACTACGGGCTTTAATGTTTCTTCATGATTGACCTTTTATGTGGTGCAGACTGGTTTAATGGATGAAGGTACAAAACTCATTTTGTTGGGTTTGTGGATGGCGCTGTTCGTCATATTTGCTGGAAGAAAGTTCACTCAACCTCTTAAGGTAGAATAAGTTTGGTTGGTGCTGATTGCGTTCAGTTGCCCTTCATAGTTTACTTAAGATCTTTAACACTTGTCACTGAAGACGTCTCAACTCTCCAGCTGTTGAGGACTGTAATGGCTTTGTCTGAATAAGCTGTGATTTTGTTCATTTTGCAGGATGATATCGGAGACAAATCAGTATTTATTTTCAATGCCTTGTCTCAAGAGGAAAAGACAGCACTCGTTAAAAAACTTGAGGAGCAAAATTATTCTCAGAATCTGAATTAGGTAGGCCAAAAGCCAGTTATAGTTTTTGCGAAATAGGACCTGCACCATGTTTGCCACAAATTTAGATTAAATACAGCCAAAACATGTGAAGGGCAAAGAACTATAGATGAAATGAGAAATCCAATGGCCCTTACTGCTTTGCATTTTTTTTGTGGATTCACAAATACTAGTCATTATCCTCACCAAAATCATTTTCGTTCTGTATATTGCGTGTTCATACATGATACCATCTCTTTGATTTCTGATGACAGCCTAAATTTGCACTTACGAGGCAAGTCCACTAATTCTGTTCACATTAATCAACATGCTTGTCAGGTTCTTAGTCTAGAAAAGAAACTGAAAGTGGCATTTAAACATATTTAAAGATTAACTCCTAATTGAGAATGTAATCTACATGAGAAACTTCATGTAATTCAAGCAACAGAATAAACTATAATCCAGAACATAAGATGTCAAGACTGCAGCCTAAAGTAAGGAAAGAAGAGAGCAATGTGAGAAGATCCTTTGGTTGATTCAAGTTCAAATAAAGATGGTAAACCACCACCATCATATCCAAAAGGTTTGCCATACTTCACTGGGCATCCTTGAAATCACAAAACTATCACAAAGAGATTGGATGCAAAAAGCATGTGATCCAAAGACAAAAAGATGGTAACCCACAATCATACATCAAATGTAGTTCCATACTTTAAAAAACTCCCAAGAGAAATTGTGTACCCATGATACCAAAATGTAGTTCATAAAACCTGCCAAAAAGAAACTATGTACCCATTGCCCCACTTCCAACCCAAATAACAAAAGGTTCTCAATCCCATGTAGCTACTCAAAATAAGAGATGAGGTAAGAAAAGGCCAAGAGAGCACAAAAGTAGAACTAGAGACTGCTGGCTTTAGCATCCAAAACCATTTAAGTCTTCTTTTTGCCTCTTTGCTTCCTGCCAGCATCTGAAGCTATTGCGCACATGCACCAGCTCTCTTCCGCAAGTAGGTTCTCTTAGGTTTTTCAGGTTTTGCAGTTTCATGAGACTCTTTACACTCAGAAACTCCAGCCCCAGCACCAGCAACTTCTACATCACCAGACACAGCAACTGGTTTAACTGTGGATTTTGTTGGCAACATTCCATCACCACTGCCTTTCTTTCTCCTGGATACTCGTTGAGGTTTGGTATCAGTTGACTGTTTCACAGCAACTTTATCATCCTTGCCTGCTTTCAGAACTTCAGCATTTACATCACAGTTCTCTTTATTTTCAGCAACAGTGTAGGATTTTTCGTCCATGCCATCAGATTCTTTGTTCATGTCCACATCCATACTTCCATTATCAGCATCATCACTTATATCAACACCTTCCCGATCTCCACTGTCAATTCCTTCAGTCTCCAGGCTTTCCTCCTTCATCTGGTTCTGTAGCGATTCAATTACATTCATCAACTCCCTGTTGACCTGCGAACAAAATCATGGTAAGGTGAGTGCAAATTTTCCGATTTACATAGCATCTAAGAATCTATTTTACTGTGAACCTGTGACTCTATGATTGATAGAAAAGGGAACTAGCATAGGTAATGAGATGGAACTTTCTATCACCAAACGATTCATAATGATACCAAGAGCAAACAGCAATGCAATGATTAATTAATAATAATATTTGTACCTGGGGATTCTGAAGGAAGTCCGATATATCATTTTTGCAAGATGGGCATTTCATAACATTCTTCTGAGCCCGTAGTGTCCTTGTCCCTCCACATGTCCTCTGTTTTACAAATGACTGACCGGCAAATGCACCCTCTAAGCATGCTTTGCAAAAGTTATGAGCACAAGGAGTAGTGAGCGGAAGAACCATCACATTCCGGCAGATTTGGCAACTAAATTCTGATTAAAAGTTACAACAGCTCAGTAACACATACAGCCAAACAAATTTAGGCACAATCATTATAAAACAATTGCCAATCTATACAGAAACCATCCCGTACGAAAGCTTCCATGTGACCGGGAAAGAGCAATTATAATTGTTAGAATGGGTAGATTACCTTTCAAAAGCCTTTCTTTGACAGTTCCCTTTCTGCTCTTACGTTTTCTTTTCTTTGTAGTCTGATCTCCACAATCATAATCACCGGGTGCTTTTTTACTTTCTGGTGGAGTCTTTTTCCATATCCAACGGCCCTCTTGATCCTGCATTAAAATTTTAGACAGCCCCCATCCTTAGATTACTTACTTTAATCCTTTATTTAAACGTATTGTAGGGTGCCATAGTGGGAGAGGGGGCAGGGTAGAGCGTATACAACATGTCACCATTTCTCTGCACTCCATGCAGACTTAAAGTTTTAAAGGCAAACATTTTTACAAGAATATAATGAATTTAACAAACAAGGTAGACTGCAGCTTCTCACATCATAATCCCAGGCGGGACTTGCTTTCCTTTCAGTAATATCAATAGCATGCTTCAACTCTGGAACAGGAGGCAGCGATGATCTTGGACGGTCACCATGGTCATCACTGCAACAAGCAATAGTAAAATCTCAAATACAACTTAAGCACGTAAAAGATATACACGGTGGAGGAGGCAGGTGCTGCAGTAAAAAGAATTAACCTTGTCCATGGTGCAGGATCATTATCACAACGAACAAATAGGTAGCGACAGACCTTAAACCCCTGTAACAGTTAAACAAGAACGCAGTAAGAGAATGTATTAAAAAACAAAGGCACATAAAGTTCTTTTCTTGGCAAATTTCTACTTGAATTCCAGCCTTGCGCCAACACTTTTCAATCCTGTAAACTCCATCATATCGTACACCTTCCTGTGGTGCATAAGAAGAACGTTTCTCCTTATGAGACCTGCCCATGAAAAGAGCAAATTAGTAGAAGAATGTGCAAGAGGCATTAATCACAAAATGATATGGAAGACAACTTTCAAAATACTTGATAAAGCCTTTGTTGGCAGTTACACAACCAAAGCAAAACACTAATCTCCTATCAAAATAATTTACTCAGTCATAGAGGCATTAACTGTTAACTATTGTCTGTAGTCTGCAGATAACTGGATAACTTCAGCAGTCACCAAATGAAGTACTTGCCAACCAACTATAATAGTGCGAACAAATTTTCTCAAGAAGATATAGTTCCACTTTTTATATATAGCTCCATTACAACAGTATTAAATGCCATGTGGAAAAAGGAATTCTGACATTCTCTCTCCAACAGGATATAATTCAGCTCCAAATAATTCAACTGAGAAAATAAACTCTGAGCATTGATACATGTTAATAATAAGAAATTTAACCATGTCATAGGGGTTATAGCAATCAGCATCCCCATTTATCCAAATGGACCTCAGCATCAGTCCCATGATACTTTTACCAAATCTTAGTGTATCTAACGTGTCTGCTCTTGCCGGTGCCCATTCTTACATACCCAAAAAAGACATCCTATCCAAACAAGCACATGCGTGAAAAAGCACAATAATACATGATAGGAACAATAATTGAATGGTCATGAGGGAGAAACCTAACATAGTAAATCACCATGCATTCTGTTTTCTTACATTTAAGAACTAAATAAATGTTCACTGCACAGTGGGAAATCCTAACTACATAATTGAAGTTGTTCCTCACCACATATGACATTCAGGCATATGCATGATATAATTTATGTTTAAACTATTCTGCACATGGAATTACTAGCTTACCTCACAACTCGAACAGGATAACCCTTTCGGCAACTGACTCGTAAGGCCTCATTAAATTTTTCAAATCTCTGGTCAAACGACTGTATCTTGTTCGTCCTTTTATTCCCGCTAAGGTCACGTCCACCACTGGCACCAGCAATCAAGTAAAAAAAAATTAAGAGACAGTTATCATTCAAAATGCAACACAACAGCACCTAGGTGTAAATAAGAAAACGAATGGATTCCATAGACATCCAATAAATAGCCGCAAACATAAGTTAGTTAATTTAAATTCAGATCCCCAAAATTCTTTCCATGACACCGAAACAAACTTGTCTATCAAGCAATCCCATACGTAAGACTCCAATCATAGTTGGTGATGCTCCTGTGGGGAACTATTCCTTTTCATGATGTCAACAACTGCCCAAATTGGCAACTGTTCCTTGTAATGGTCTTTCAAGCACAGCATACAATTGAATCTAAGGATTATTCAAATGAACTAAATATAAAGGAATATATCCAGAACTAAAAATAAGAAAGGAATATATCCAGAACAAAAAGAAACAAAATGACTGTTCACAATGGATCACAAGAATTTAGAAGCATTCAAGGGGATAAAGGAGAATTTCAAAGTAGTAAACAAGAGGCGTATTACATGGATGAGCTTATTAACATGTATCCTTGGAGGATAAATACCCATCCAAAAATAGAGTGATACAGACAATGAATGAAAGTCCCAAATACCTTTCTAAGTAATCATAATGATTACTACCAACAACCAATTGAACTGAAACATCACCACACCAAGTAACAATGACAATTGACATAGCAAATTACATAAACTAGAAACACAAGATTTGGAAACTCAGGAAGGAGAGTTCCACAAGCATCAATCATAATTACTTCACAAACAAAGGTTAACTTTAACAGTTGTATTTATGTTATTCATTTACAACCCCATAAACCTCTAGAAAGTCTTCACAGCAGACGAGCACACCCAAGTTCACAATAACTTCAGATAAATTCAGTTCAACACAAGAGATTAAGATGTAAGATTACTTAAAGAGAAATAAAAATTATACAGCAGCATTGAGTATACCTTCCTGTGTAGAGGAACCAGTCTCCATGATCCTCATCGTCTTCATAACCCCCAGACAATGCAACCGATTGAGCCCCATGATCTGCCTGACCACAAATCCCTGCAACATGTGGAAAGTGAGCCCCCCATTGCCTGCATTCCATCCTATCTTCCCAAGTTTCACCAACCAAAACACCCTGATTTCTTTGTGGGTCACTCTCAGCTGTTATTGGACCAAAATAATCAAGAGGAACTGTTACAAAAATCTTCCCACTGCATGCATTAGCCTTTCCAGATTTTTGTGCTCGCTCAGTGGTAAACGCTTTGTCAGGACGGTCTTGGTTGTGAATAAAATGATGGACTCTTGGGGCTCCTCCTGCAAAATTAGACTGGGAATGTTTGGCCATTCTGATAGCCATAACAATAGCAGAGTTAATTCGAGGCTCCCTTGCCATCTTAATAGGAATTGTTTTCCGACATATAGCACAAGTCTTCTTGCGCTGCTGTGCCACCCATTTCTGAAAGCATTTCAAGCAAAAGTTGTGGCCGCATGGTGTCTGAAACAAAAATCAAGAAGTTAAAATGATACACAAGCTTTTCAACTACCTCACATCTTCAGCCCTTCTCCTAGATGGGATGGGATTTATAAGCATTTATCACGATAGTTATCTTTTTCACATGATAACAAGTTACAGTTTATCCACACATAAGACCAATTGATGCCATGACAATGTTCACTCAGCCAAATATGTACATATAGATATTAATAGGTATCATAATATCATAACAAATGTAGCTCATACGCTACAGAATGTCGACCCACATCTACCAAACCAAAGGATATCCAAGCTTGTCCTGTGAGTTTAGTAATTAAAATCCTTCCCATTTGAATATAAACCCAAAATCCTTACACTTTTTTGTTGTTCAAGGCTTATCCTTTAATACTAGAAACACCATTTTCACCCTACTCATCATCAGAAAAAAATTATTTTTTTCATTTAAAAAAATAAAATGGATTTTGGCAAAACAAAAAATGAAAATAAATAAACGTAAATTAGAGCAGGTTTGAATTATTTGAAAAATATTCTCAAACTCAAAAGAACTACAGAAAATCCCCACATCTTTAAAAGATGCCCAGAGAAACCATTTCGATTCACCACAAAACGACATCGTTAGGTTGATGATACCCAAGTCAGCCCCAAGGACAAGAGTAAACCACGGACCACATTCAAAATACTCATCATGTTCTCCGCTGCAAAGTCAAACGCTTAAAATTCGCAGATCAAACACACAGCAATTCAAATTTGAACACGGAACAGACATTTGCTCACACGAACAGAGGAAAAGGAGTAAACCATACCGAGACAGGCCTATCGAGAAGCTGCATGCAAATGGAGCAGTTGAACTTATCCCCCAAAATCCCCAAAACACCCCGAACGCTACCACCCTTCTTCTCCTTCTCCTCGTTCGCGCCTCCGCTCATCAGCTCCTGACGCCGCTTCGCCTTCTCCCGGTCCGTCAGCGAAGCATCCGACTCGATCGCACGGATCTTCTCCACCAGTCCTCCTCCGGAAACCGCCGGTTTCACCACCGCTCCGGAAGGATCTGAACAGTCAGGGCAGTCCCACTGAGCTGCATCGGCTAGGGTTTTGGGGGGGGCTTTCAGACACGCAACGTGCCACGGCGTGACGCAAGTCTTGCACGTGAGCGTCTCCCCCTCCGCCGCCTTGTTCTTGCACACCATGCACACTCCGTCGCCGTCGCAGGGGAGCTCGCTAACGTGCGCCATTGGATGATTGCTGCTGCTGCTTCCGCGAATTTTATACAATAAACAAACAATAAAAAAACCCAAGCAACTGTAATGATAGTGGAGTTTGGAGTGAGAGAGTGGTTGGCAGTGGCTCTGGGTCTGGGAGTATGCGCTTAAATATAGGAGAGGAATTAGGGGACTGTTTGGCGCGGACTTGAAAATTGGAACTTAATTTTAGTGGAAAGTTTTTGAATATTTTCATTTCTTGCCCGTTTCCCTCTTTACTTATAGTTTTTGGTAAGTTGAATGATATTTTCGTAAGCTCCTATCCCTTATTATTATTATTATTCTCTTTTTATTTCTATGCCAGAAAGGACTCACTACATACCATTTTAAGACTCTCAAATTAACTCCTAAAGATTTTTTTATTTCATATATATGTTTTTCTTTATTCAAAGTTTTATTGATTTAGAATTATTACTGATCTCATATCAAAGTATTATGAAAATAAATTATATTTTATTAGGTTATGAAAAACTTTTTGTGTATGTAAATACATGAAAATCGATGGAAATTATAATAGTATAGTTTCAGTGAAAATACATATAAACAAATATGTTTTAATATTTATTATTATTTTAAAAATAAAAATACTACAAGAAATTCAAAATGGTTTCTATATTATTTTTTCAAATATAGACAAGTGTGTATTTTTTTAAGAGATTCAATTATTTGATTTTATATTTATTATAAACGTTCGAGATATCATTAATTATCTTTCTTATAGGAAAAAAAAGTAAAAACAAACACAGCCTAACATTCTTTTTGTAATCCTACTTTCATATTGCAATGATATTTATTATATTCCTTTCCAAAAAAAAAAGTCAAAATCTACTTAATTTATTAGGAAAAAGAATAGTTAATCTCATATAAATTTTTTAAACCAAACACACCTTAATAATCTTGAAATCTGTGAGGGAAAAGAGAGTGAGATTTTTTAACTAAAAAGCTCATGTCTTTTTGAATTTTGTGAGTATTATACAGACAAATATTTTAAATTTGATTTAATGTTGTCTTAATCTGCTATAATGTATCCACTGTGTGATATAAATCTTTAAATCTATTTTTGTGTTAGAGATTTGAATGTTAAAGGATTCTTAAAATCTATTATAACATACTATTAATTGCGTAATTATGAATAGTTTGCAAAATTTTGAATTCAAAAGAAAATTTTGAAAACATTACCATATATTTGAAATTCACTTGATTCTAAATTTATTTGAGGATTTTTATTTCAAGTCTTTAAATTCAAATCATTACCATCCAAATAAAAACATTATGGTAACTCATATTATTTTACTCCTAAAACGCAAACATCATATTGTTATATTATTAATTTTATTAACCGGTAAATAACTTACATAGTCTCTTAAATTTGTATTTGAAATTATTTTAATTTTTTATTTTCACTTTTTAATCTTAGGAGACTTTTAGTCCCATAAGATAAGAGTTTTTGCATTTTTAATCCTGTACTTTACGTTGTTAATTGAATAAAAAACATTGTGAATATGGTCATATGCACTAATCCAGTGAGAACAAATTTGTTAGGCCTTCGAACCATATTTGCAAGGTTTTTTAATTCTGTGTGATAAAAAATATTAACCTGCAAAGTGCGAGACCAGAAGTGCAACATTCTGTATCATATGACACTGAAACTGCAAATTTTCTAACTTTGCTATTCATAAAAGTTCTTTTTTTTTTCATCTAGGCTCTCGGTCAACTTTCTGATGAAAAAGTCACCAAAATTCAGTCATGTCACCTGGATATGCTATAATCACAGGACAAACATGTCATGATATTTATTTTCTAAAACAAGAAAGAATTATTTTATATAAATATTTTTTTAAAAGATATATATAATAACATATTTATACTTGAAAAATGTAACATTCACAAATGGCTTTTTTTTCATTAAGTTGACCAATAGATTGGAATGAATTAAAGGTGAACTTCAAGAATGATAAAGTTAAGAAAAAAAAATGTAGGTTTAAAGTAATTATAAATACAAATTTAAGAGACCATTAATGACATTTATTCTTACTTAGTTATTAAATTTTAAACTTTTCTTTTGATAATTGTCTTAAATATGACTTTTACAAGCATAGTGTAAATTTTAAAATATTTATAGAAAAAAGTCACTAACATTTATCCCCAAAAAAAAAAAAATACTAGTAACAAAAAAGTGCGAAGTATGTGTATTGATTTTTTAATTATAATTCTTATATAAACAAATAACTTGCAGAAAATCATCATGAAACTCAACATGTCTTAAGTAAATCAGCAACCCATAGTATAAATAATGGTATTTTAAGTTATCATTTCATGTTACTAAGTGAACAGTTGCATGAATTCATTTATCTGAAATATTATCCTCTTATTCAACAAAATACACAGAATTGATGTACTACACACATTCAAGAACATAGACAACAGAAATGAGTTTAAAGTTTTAACTTGAAAAATAAATTAAAAGAATGTTACAAGAAAGCAAATTATAAGATATGTAAGAAAATAGAATATTGAAAGATACATAAACTTACCGGTCGAGAATGATACAAAATACCATTTTAGAGGATAAACGATGATTGATATCCACATATGGAGACGTGATAAATCACCCATATTGAAGCTTCTCGTTTGAGATCAATTTGAAGATGAGAAGCGATATGAAAGTGAAGCGAAATAAAATGACCGTGCGTCGGCGGCTCCCAATTTCGAACTTATTAACCTAATTTGTGTTTGTATATAAATGATAACAGATACCACCGACTAATTAGGGTATATATACACGTTTTCTTTTATAATAATACTCTTATAAAATCGTATAATTTATAATCCGTGTATAATAATTTTACGAACAGTAAAATTAGTAGGGATAATAATTGAATGTCGTATTTGAGATCTAGCATTTATAGAGAGATTAAAATTTACGAAAAGCTAGTTAGTACTCATAAATAACTTTACGATATTACAAGTAATTTTTGTTATCACGACTAATGAGACAATATTTTTAAAGATATAAAATTAAGAAATGGGATATTTTCTTGTTTTTTGTATATTATAATTCATCAAGAAAAATATAAAATAAAATATTTTCTAAGATATGTATGTTTCTACACACATTGGTAGGAATGCCATTGTTTTTAGGGCATATCTCCAAAAGCAAGGAGAAAGGTTGGTAAAACTCATCATAAATTGAATCACATCAAATGGATAGCAACATAGGATGCTTCTCGTCGTGGCCTATTAGGAGTTCATAAGGTGCGTTTATCACATAAAAATATATAAATATCCTTAATTTTTATATATGTAAGTACAAAAAATGAAACTGATGTGTATAAAAATAAACTGACCCAAAGAGACCCAAATGATTTAAAAAGAAGAAAAAAACGAGAGGCCCGTGAATTCTAGAAGACCTAAAAGGTTCTAGTGGGTGCCCCAGAACAAATTGGTAAAAGAAGGCGGTTCAAGACATCCCCTATTTGAATCATGATCAAAGCCCAACAAAATATTAGGCCTAAAAAGCCCGCGTGGCAGCCGACACTCCACTGTGGCATCTAGTTGGTTTAAGTGTCAGCAGCCATCTTGGAACCACATCACCTATAATAAGGAAGAATTATCTGACAACTAGGACTCCCTAACGGTTGAAACTCTTTGCAGACGAAGGAGGTCCCTTAACTCCGTGCATTTTTCAAACGTATCATATATAAATATATGATGAGATCGTGATTTACATAAAAATTAAACTGAGCTTGATGAATAGAGACAAACTTGTGATAGCTAGTGATCTACTTTAATTCCTATCTCAAAACTAAAATCCACCGTGAATTTATTATGTTGAAAGTCGGATGACGCCGTCTGTGGGAATCGAACCCACGACCACATGGTTAAAAGCCATGCGCTCTACCGGCTGAGCTAAGACGGCTGTTGATATAACATTTTAACTCTATTTTTATTTATCACCTAATTCGATTTAACAGGAAGGAACAGCGATATTAGATTTCTTGTTGTTTTTCTCCTCTCTCACAGAAAATTGGTCCCCTTCTCCTGAGCGAGAGAGCAAACCCTAGGTAAGAGTCCGCGAATCCATCATAGTTAGACGATCGAATTCTGAAGAAGGTGACAAATCTCATTGATCGAAGATGCTGAGAGTAGCAGGGAGGAGGCTATCTTCTCTCTCATGGCGGTCTGGTCAGACTTCGTTGCCTGCGGCCTCCTCTAGGAATCCATTCACCGCCGGTGATTCATCTTCAGATGGGCGCACCGGATCCATCTCTTTACCCGTTTACCCGTGTGCCTTCTCCAATTCACTTTTCGATCAAATCAGAGGTACGGTGCTCTTTTTTTGGTTGCGCTTCTTTTGCTTTTGTTATTTTCTTCTTGACGCGATTTTATGCCTTTTAATTTGGTGAAGATCGGATTTTTTGTGAAATTAGAAGTTTGTAATTGGGGGAAGATGAATGCTCTCTGTGTGTGTGTGTGTGCGTGTGTCTTCACATGAGCTGCATCAGGTGATATGAGCTGCTTTTTCCTGTCAAAGAATCTGAATTGCCTAGATGAGATTATTATACCAATTTTATTATTGATTTGAATTTCTCCCAAACTTTTGGAATTATGGGATGATTTTCAATTTACAATTGGACCTTTTATATTTATTTGTGATTGAACGGTCTGAATATTTTTTGATTTGGAAATGCTGTGATATGCTTGTAGATGGTAAGTTCCCGCTGGAGCTTCATTGAGCAATTGTTAGAATTCTTTACTGTGATTAGTGTTTATACTTTCACCCAATTTGTTGCAGTAATTATGGAATAAACATGCTTCTATACCATTCCATAGTGAAATGTGTGATTTTTGGCTATAAATGTTGGAAAAGTATGCTAAAGTGTATTGTGTTCTTGGGTAACTGCCTGATAATATGTTATACCAGAATTTTCATTTTCTCAATTTAATTGCTCTGGAAATTTTTGATGAACTGTTGCCTAGTCTTTTTTCGGGTAGTTTATTTGGGCCTTGCTCGTCATGCTTCCTTTTTACTAGTTTTTGGGAGGGATGAGTCAGTTCAGCCAATAACCTGCCAAACTATGCTCATATTGTAACTGTTCATGTCACAATCAGTGAATACATGCAGAAGAGTGGTTCAATTTGTTGGCTTAGAAAATGACCATTTTGATATAGATATATCAGTTTTCACATTTGTTTACTTATCAATTAAATTCACATGAGTTGTGCAAGATGAAATGAGATGACTGATTGGCCTGGCATGGAGTGTGAAAACTCTATTCTAACCATTGGATATAACATGTTTCTTGAGGGTGGATGAGGTGGGGTTGGGTTGGAAGGTGATAGTAAGAATCGTGTTCTTATACCCAGATCAGTATGGAATAAGGAATTTTTTGAATTGAATCGCATTTGCATTTAAGGAAAAGGAGTGAAACATGTATCAGAAACTTATTTTAAGCTATAGATATACTATTCATATGGAGTATATCGTGGGATGAAAGAGGTATATGTGGTAACAGTTTAGTTTTGAGATCTCATGGGTTGGATAGCATGAGCTTCCATCAGAGTGTCTTTATTAAGGTGACTAATTGTTGAATGTTATTTGCAATATGAGGCATGTACCCTTCAGGTTAATATAGGAATTCATTACTTTGCTCTGAGTTACTCCCTTTACTCAATTTGGAGAAGATGCACAGAAAAGATTCTAGCTCAGGACATTTAATCAGCCGAATCCTGTATGAATATACCTATCCATATGTTTGCGGAATTGGCGCTGGGGTTCTTGTTCTTTTGTGAATCTATATCAGTTTAAAAGTTGACTGGTACATATTGCTGCTCTTCTCTTTATTTCCTTCTTACTGACCTTGAATTTTTTTTTGCCCCATTTGGAAAAATATTTGGAATCTTTTCAGAGTCATTTCTTTGGCTTTATCTTGTCTTCCGTCGTTCTCTTTATTAAATTCTTGTATCTGAGTGGTTTTATCTTGTTCTTAACTCCTGCATGTTCCACTTGTCATTGTGTCTCCATGGATGATTTGGAGGTTCAGGTTGGAATGGGAAATGACAGAATATAATAAGTAGCCACATTCTCTTCTGAGATGCAAAATTTTTGGAAAACTATTATAAATTATTTGTGTATCATTTACATCTCAACAAGTTACTTCTACAAATTTATCTTTCCCCAACACATTTTTAGCTGGTGCTCCTGTATCCTTGTTGTAAAGTGAATGTTACCAATGACTCATGAGTACATTTCTGAACTCTTCAGTTGTTCCACTTGATTCTATAATTTAGTAGCTAATACGATTACAATAATAAGTCAACCTTCCATGGGCATTTTTTAGGGTTTTCTTCTGGTACCCTTGCTCCGGGACAGGAGACAGGTGTGATTCCAGATGTCCCTGCTACAGTGGCAGCAATCAAGAATCCCAGTTCAAAGATTGTCTATGATGAGCACAACCATGAGCGTTATCCACCAGGTGATCCCAGCAAACGTGCATTTGCATACTTTGTTTTGACTGGAGGCAGGTTTGTGTATGCGTCGTTGGCCCGTCTCCTCGTCCTGAAATTTGTTTTGAGCATGTCTGCCAGTAAAGATGTCCTTGCTCTTGCTTCCCTTGAAGTGGATCTATCTAGCATTGAACCTGGGACAACTGTTACTGTGAAGTGGCGAGGAAAGCCAGTTTTCATTAGGCATCGAACTGAAGATGACATTAAGTTGGCCAACAGTGTCGAGCTTGCCTCCCTTCGTGATCCACAAGAAGATGCTGTTAGGGTTAAGAATCCAGAATGGCTTGTAGTCGTTGGAGTGTGCACTCATCTGGGTTGCATCCCCTTGCCAAATGCTGGTGACTTTGGTGGTTGGTTTTGTCCGTGCCATGGATCCCATTACGACATCTCTGGTAGGATTCGCAAAGGACCTGCACCATACAACCTTGAGGTTCCCACTTACAGCTTTTTGGATGAGAACAAGTTATTGATTGGTTGAGTATTCTCTTTATTAGGTTGTCGAGCACCAATTCTGGGGAAGCCAGAACTATCTTTTCATACTCATTTGTAACTGTTAATTTTGCCTTTAGAAGGCTGTTTGAGTTATGCTTGATTGACTTGAATAGCCCAGCAGTCTGAAGGGGCTTGCTGTTCTTAATAATGCTGGCTACTCATTATTATTTCGTCCTTTTAAAGAATCTGTATTAAGAGTATATCTTTGTTAGGAATAAACAGCGTGATGAGGCTTTCTATTATGCTCATTCAAAACTGTCATCTGATGCCTGATCCTTGTTCTTCATTAGTCTCAAAATCCAATTGACTTGGACTATTTTGCTGAAGATGCAGAACATGAATATGTAAAGTGTGAACTGAGAAAGACACTGGAAATCCTGCTCACTCTGCACACGTTCTTGGGCGAGAGGATCTTCATGATTAATGATGTTGTTCTATCCAACTGAAGATAATAGGAGTGCAAGTGTAAGGGTGTTTGCAGTGGTTCTTGCATTGATGGAAGTAAGTTGTAAACAAAGTTTAGTTGCAGTGAAGGATGAAAAGGTTCTAAAATAAGTGAAAAATTAAAGAACATTGAAAAGGTTTTAAAATAAGTGAAAAATTAAAGAACATTCAAGTTGGATGGTTCCGGAAAACAATTTAATAATTATAATTTTACCAAACAAATTTGTAAAAGTCAATAGCAAGCTATTCATTTATTTATTTTTCTTAAACGAACTAATTAAGCAATTTAAAATCAGAAATTATACGGTTTTTCAGTTTATTTTTGACAGAAAACTAACAAGCAGTTATCTGGAGTTGCTGAAAACATTTTGCAGCTCTGGAGCAGTCACGGTGTGAAACTTGGACGTATTCGTATAAATGCACATAAAAACAAATTACAACATATCTCTGTTGACGTCTTGCGTATCCGGAAACAAGATGGATAGTAGACTAATGGGTATTGTATTATATTTTGATACGATCATCATCAGATGCATATCGAGTTACTAAAACGAATCCTTGGAATTAGCCTCGTTTACTCATCCATATCAGCACTCTTGAATTGGAACTAGCTTTGTTTTTCCTCCAAATGTCTCTGGAAGTTGGCTCTCATCAATATCTTGCAGCAGGGTTGATTGTAACTTTTTGTCCTCTACGAAAATAATCTGCACAATGGTAATCATAAGTTACTAAACATTTCCAATCTGTAACTTCGGACATTAAAAGAAACTTCATCAAGTTATAAACGGCCATTAGATGCTGTTTCGACATGCACTTGGAGATGTTTTTACCTTTTTCTTTGTGTTTTTGTCAATAAACGGGTAAACCATCTTCCATGCAGTCATGAATATGTAAGGCACGTGGATAATGAACAGCTTCCCCAGCCTCTCTGGGTAGCAGTCCTGTAAAAATATCAATCAGAGGATCACAACAAAGAATCTGTGCTCTAGTACATTTATCAAGTCAATTATATGAAAACAACTCGTACTTGCAGTATTGATAGAGATGCCAGATATCCTCGAATGTCGCTGTTGGCATAACCCCATCCTTGTAGGTCTGCAATAGCAGTGAACTTCTCCTGTCCGCTAGGCATTCTGGACAAGCAATGACCACAAATAAGATATCCAACTTCAACACATAAAACCAGATAAGTGATTGGTACATTAAGGGAACTAAATTACCTTGCACAAATTTTGTCAAGGCTGAAAGTAACATAACCTGTCAAAAAAGTAAACACGAATCAGCATAATGAAAAGTAGGAACGCACAGGTAAATGTAAAGCGCCAACAGACATCATGGAGACAGTATTCTTCTCCAAATATATCCAATATATATCATATTACAAAGTAGTAACATATTATACTGAACAAACGGCAGATTGTATTAATGGAGAAGCTTCAAGTTACTGCATTAGATTGCATACGTTTAAACTCTTCCACATTGGTGGGCTTATGCTTGGCAGCAAAGACAACTACAATAGGCCGCCCACTCTTATCGTATCCTTGCATAAATAACTTATTATGGGCAAGATCATTTGGAATTTCAGCTGGCGATATGAAACCATTTGGAACAAATTCTTTCCTCCATTTCAGATACTTCAGTAACATAGCCGACGCCTTTTCAACATCTAAATCACGAGCTCGGAGAAATCTGCGGATCATCAAATCATCAATGTCCTGCAAATTCACAGATACATAATTTCAATAATGTACGTATCAGCAACAAATATACTTCCTATCAACATAAGCTTCGTGTCATTCAGTTGGGCTTTGTCAGTTGTGATTCAATTTGATGTCCTCAACTCAATCTTGGGCAAGAAACTCGATCTCAACTGGTCTACTCCTAGTTAGTTCTATGTCACTTACCATCCAAATACATAGTCGACCTTTACACTTTCTTCTTTAGTCGAGGTATTACTAGTACAAGACAATAGGGATATTTGCAACAAGTTTCTCCTAGAAATGTACTCTCTCCTAGTTAGAAAGCAGTCAACAATTAAAATTCGAATCCAACAGATCCTCTATGAAAATAATAATAGGCAAATAAACTCTCCTGAGAAAGAGAAAGTACAACGCAATACCCTGAACTTTCGAAAAGAAGGAAAATGCAGCCCTTTCGCATGGGAGGTATATAAGCTTCTATTTGGCCCTTTGGCACAAATAAGCTTCTATTTGAAAAGTTCAGGGTGACGCGGCCATTTTTTTTTTTCCTTTTGTTCAATGAGGTTTTGTGCCTAGTAGTATTTTTACAGGGGTAAAATGCAATTAAACCGTTAAAATTCATTCTATAACCAGCTATTGTAAATGACTATAGTTTATTGAGCAAGCGGCAAATAAATCCATCAAAAGAAAAATACTGAATTAAAACAAAATTCGACAATGTGAACTCTAAGATCCAACCTTCCCTCCTCAGGTAAATTTCTTTTGTTCTATTCTATACCCTTTCTAAAAACTGGATCACAAACATTACTAGTTCTTAGGATCACTATTCACCAGTAAGGCATAACAATCAAATTAACTTACTTTTTCCCAAATGAGTACTAATCAAGAACAGAAATCCATCAAGTGACAAAAGCAATTAAGTAACAAACAAGCAACATGAAATCACATTCCATACATAACATAAACAGAAAAAACAAAAAACAAAAAAAAAAGAGATAAAACTGATCAACAGATAAAAGAAAATTGGCAGAGAAATAACATGTGGGCTAGTGTGAGAATGAAGAAAGATTGAAGCTTTGGGGCAACCTTAGCAGAGGGATCTTGTGCTTGGACAACAGCCCTCATAATCCCAATTTTACTACGCTCAATCTCTTCTGTGTTCTCCGAGTTGAGGGCTTCTTCTTGTACATCCTCAGACTCTGACGTCCCAATCTGGAAAGACTGCCACTTCTGCCGCAGATATGAAGTCATCCCTTCTCTCCTTGCTTTCTTTCTCTAGCAGCAATAAAGAGAGAGAAGATCTAAGCTCAAAGGATATGAATCCAACTCCACCTCTGCAAACATAAATGGAGAAAGGTGAGAGCTGTTGATTGCAGAAGAGAAATAAATGTGCTCAAGAAATACATACAGGTCGCAGTTGGCGTCCGGTTGTTCCAGTTTTTGGTGGGCTCTATTTTATTCTTTATTTTGGAATTATTTTTCTGGCCTTGAGGCCATTAAACTCTCATTCTTGATTACTAGTCAATCCAATACGCTCCATACGTCTGTATAATACAGTACAAATTCAATTATATACGTAGTTATCATGAATTTAGTCCATTCATATAATGCATACAAAGCTAATTCTACACTACACTATTTGCTATTTGAGAACACTCCATCTGTGATCATAATTTAAGTTTTTTATTATTTTTATTTAATTATATGAATAAAAAAAATTAATTAGACTCGATAATTTATTAAACAAGTTTTATTAATTTTAAATGTGTAAGAATACACTCAAATTCTTTATCTGCAACCATGTATAATGCACGACAATATCATAATCAAATGCTCAAATTTCACAAGTCACCAACCAACACATTATTATTTTATATAAAAACAAAAAAATATTTTAGAACTACCTTGATTGGTTTCATTTTCATTTTTTTCAGTTTAAGTATAGTGATAAAAATAAAAATATGTTTATTTGTATGCATGCTCATTGTTATGAATGTTTTTCTATCATTTTTATCTCAATCATACTTTTTCATATAAAAAAATTTCAATTATTAATTTATAAACTAATAATATATTATTTTCATAGTATTTTAATATCACATCACTAAGTACTCTAAATCAATAAAAAATATAACTATCTATGTTCTTTAAAATAAAAAATATATTTGATTTGACACTGTTAACCATAAATATTTAAACTATCATTTTCAATAAATAAAAAATATATTAATTTGACACTGTTAACAACGTGAAATCCCAATTTCATCAACTAATAATATTGATATATGTTTATTTTCGTACAAAAATCCATGCAAAATTAAAAACACGTTTCCTCCAAATAAAAAATACATATAGAATATGTTTGCCAGAAAATTTATTGCATTTTCTTGTTTGAATTTAGAGGGTGTTTGGCTAAACTTTTTTAAAACATCTTATAAGATATTTTAGAAACTTATAAGATGTTGGATCTTATTCTAAAAATAAGTTTCTAAAGTGTTTGGATAAAATAAAATATTGAAACTTATAAGATGTGTTCCACATCTTATAATATGTTAAGTTGTTCGGTATGATAAGGTCTTTTATCGATAAAATGACTAAAATGGGTACGATACTATTAGAATCAAGTAAATTATTAATTCTTGATATATTTTGCTTTAAAATTTTTAAGATGCTTTTATAAATAGTACACACTAGTTTAATTCTAAATAAAAATTTAATAGATAATCTTTTTATAATAAAAATGATGAATTATTACCTAATTTTTTGAATAAAATTAAAATATATGTACATTTATGCTAGTCAAATATTAATATAGATATGTAATTTATAATTTTTTATTAATGCAATGATTATTTCTAGTCGTATAATTTATAATGTCTTGAATTTATATTTTTCAATAAATATAATATCAATATCAATTTTATTTTTATTTAAGTATAATAATTTATTATTAAATAATTGAGTATTTTCTCTTTTTTGAATGTTAGAAAAACTAGATAGTAATTTTTTTTTTAAATTCTAGAATGAGAAAGTGTGTGTGTGTGTGTGTGTGTGAGAGAGAGAGAGAGAGAGAGAGAGAGAGAGAGAGAGAGAGAGAGAGAGTATGTGAGGAGAGTGTGTGTGTGTGAGGGACAGAATATGTTAGTGTATGAATAGAAATATTTTTGTTTTATGATGTATTAATTTTATATAACTTATAATATTTTATAAAAAAACGTTATGAAAGTTAAATTTTTTTTAAAGAGCTTATAAGATTCAAAACATCTTATTTTGAGATCTTATAAGCTTTCTAAAAAAAAATATTAAACACTTTATTGGAGTTTATAAGTTCGTTAACATCTTATAAAATGGTTTTAAGAGCTTATGAGCTTAGCCAAACACCCTCTTAATAGTAATTGACCATAAAATGTAACAACTCATTACAACAACATCTCAGATTTTTCCCACGTAAACAAATTTAGACGAACCTCTAATACAAAAAAAATTTAAATTACATCAATATCTTCTAAGATTAGATATAAAATTATAAATATAATTTTTGATGGGGTGTCAATATAATTTAACTTAGGAGGTATAATTGTAAAATTTTGCCCTTAAATAGGATAACAAAAGGTGCACGAATGTTGTGGACAATGTCAGGTGTACTTGCTGCATCAATGTTGAATATTTTTAAATTTTATTAAAATTATATGATTCCACGTGAGCCACAAACATCAAAATAATTATACGATATTAGTGAATTTTTCGAATTCATCAAGACTAAATGTAACACCCTAATCTTTGTAGAGGTATTTGATTGTCTAAGTCTTGCTTCATTTATGACCTAAATAATGTAAGAGGTGATGTGGTTGGTCGGTGGGAACAGTTGCGTGGTCCTTTCTAGCTATTAGTGCCACACCATGATTGAGATTTACGTTTGTGTGACTTGTGGTATAAATTAGGACCAGTTGCAAAATATATATATATATATAGGGTGAATATTAAATTTTTGTTTAGAATCACGTTAGTTTCTCGAGTTTATTTCTCGATTTTAGTATTTTTAAACTTTTTTTTTGTCTCAATTTGGCCGGATTTTGACTCTTTGGAGGATAAAATGGTCAAGTTTGATTTTATCACTTTAGTCTCTTGGATTCGTAAACTTATCAAGATAATCATTTTTTACACGATTTTTTTTTTATATTTTTTATGTAATATGTTGTAATTATCTTATGTGAATAATAAAAATTTTGAATTCTTTGAATATAATAATAATTTATTGCTTAACTTAAAATAAATGGTCTCTATTTTTTTAGTAGTTAAATAAATCAAAATGATATTTATTAAATGTTTGAGTCTTCCAACAAAAGTTGGTAGATTAAGCTTTAATTTTAACTAGATTTATTGGTGGATTTCATTATATAAAATTCATTTTAAGAGGTTTTCTACCTCTTAAAATGAATTTTACATATATTTGAAATCCATCAAATAATTTAATTAAAAGTACATTCCACCAAAAAAAAAATTCAAAATTGTAGCTGTTAATATTTAATAATATTGTTTAAATTTAATTTTATTAGACATATCTTTAACTCCTAAGATTAAAAAACCAACTTAGATTATTTTATTAGATTTTTAAATTAGATAAGTTTTATAAATTTATTTATAATTTTGATATTTTTTGTTACTCATGAAAATGAAAATGAAAGAGACTAATTTATTTTAAATTAACCAATATGTTAATATTATGTTCATAAGAGTTTAAATTTTTTATCTTTTATACAAGATAATTACATCATACCATATAAAAATATTAAAAAAATAGTTTTCTTTCTAAAAAATAATTAATTTGATAATTTTATAAATTTAAGGGACTAAAGTGACAAAATAAACCTTAAAAATTGATTATTTTACCCTCCAAAAAGTCAAATTTCGGCCATATTTTCACTGAAAAATGGTCAGATGGACCAAAACTGAGACAAAAATTAAAGTTTAGAGATACTAAAATTAAGAAAAGAACTTGAGGGATTGAAGTAATTTTAATCGAAAACGTAAGGTATCAAATATAGCATTTACCCAAAAATATATTTTGAGAAAGTGATAAATTATAAAATTTAAAAGAAGCAAGAATTAGAGAAAATATAGAACATGTTAAAGTATGGGTGTTAATTCATAAAGAGTTGCTCTATACCACCAACTTGATGTTAGGTTGTTTAAAGTCCAACGTTGTAATATATATGTTGTGGATTTGAATTTTTGTCAAAGTTATTACCTAAATCTACGTTCTGATTTGTGTGGATCGATATTAACATCGTGGTCGAGGTATAATTAGTTATGTTGATTGTTGGTTAGTTATAAGAACCTTCATTAATTTCATATATGCTTAAGGCACAACTTTTCTTGACGGATTTATGAGGTGTTATCCGAACTTTTTTATTTATATAACAAACAAGATAAAATAAAATAAAAGCTGCTACATTGACATTACCTATTTATAAAAAGGTCATTTACCCTCAACTTTATTAGAATTTGAACTTTTGGCAAAAAAGCTTGTCGGAAGTTGGAAGAGGAACATCGTATCTACTTTTGATTTAAAAATGATTGTTAGAGGTTTGAGACCAAAGAATATTTTCTGGAAACTTATTTCCAACTTTTTTCAATCAAAGATTAAAAATCGCTTCTTTCTGGATTGTAAACATTTCCTGAGTATTACTGTTAGCCTCTTATAGTGTCGATATGTAGTGGTACAGTAGGCTTGCATGCCAGCGCAAACAGTATTGACATGGTGCAATACTTGAGTAGATGATGTGTTGGTTTTTTAAGATAGGTTGTTCGCCACAGGACATACCACTTTTTTTAAACTTCTTAAACCTAACTCATCTAAAAGTGCCCAAAGTT
Source organism: Sesamum indicum (assembly GCF_000512975.1). Lineage (NCBI taxonomy): Eukaryota > Viridiplantae > Streptophyta > Magnoliopsida > Lamiales > Pedaliaceae > Sesamum > Sesamum indicum. The sequence goes on from NC_026152.1 coordinate 13,538,165, forward strand.
GGAAAAAATTTTCGTGGGGCCGACCCATATGTTGACAAGTGTCCATTGCCAATATGTACTTATCTCAATGATGTAAACATTCTTTCAAGAAAATGCTAGTGCCAATCGTGAAAACTGAAAAGATCTAATGTGGGAGAAAAAGGAATTAAAACATCAATTCATCCCCAACAACATGTCCTGATTCGCGAGGGAGGCACAAAAAATATTGAAACATGTATATAGGAGTATAAATAATGTTGATACGATCTTTTGAGATATTATTATATATTCTACATTAGAAGTATAAATATATTATGCATGGCGACAAAAAAATAAAAAATAAAAGAGAGAACATGATGGGAAAATGAAATATAGGAAATAATGTTTCTAATTTTCAAAATTCTATAAATGTAAAAAAACATATTTAATAAGGGAATTTGCTCATATACTAGTTTTAATAAGTAGCTAACAATGAGTAATACCAAAAATAAATAAATAAATTATAAGTATTCACATTGTAGAGCTGATCTCAAAAGCTTCTACAATGCTGTGAACATATATATATATATATATATGTATATATAGGCTGTGGATCATTAGATACTTAAACAAAGCTTGGAGGGTGATTATTATAATTTACAGAAACTGGGGGGAAGATCCCTAATAATATTAAGCCAAAATTTATGGGGGTCTTTGTAATTTTTTAAAAATATTTGCTGTTAATAAAGGTTTCTTAGGTGAGTTAGAGACCCTTGGCAGGTGGATTGGCCATCAAAACAGGCAAAGCAAATGCAGCTTTCATCCACCAATGCTCTGTTTGCTATTCGAGATACAGTAAAAAAATCTCTTTAATTTTTGTTTATGACTCCATTATTCATAGTTTATGTGTTTTAGTTTTATTTATTTATCTTACAGTAATTTAAAATATAAAATCAAGCATATTAAGTTTTAAAAAAAAAAAAACACGAAAAAGTCAAAACAAGAATTTGAAGGAAGATTTTATAACTTTTATTGGAAATCATGATGGTATTTATAGATTCACAGCTTCTATCACTTCACAGCTTCTTGCCAACGAGGCCTAACTCAATTGACGAAATTGAGGTCATTCATTAATTCAGACCTTGTCATATGTGTGCGATGCTATTTCTACTTCACAATAAATATTGTTTCAACAGAAATAATTATAATTTATTTATTTCAATTAATAATATTTCATTACTCTTATTCAAAATAAATAAATAAATAAATTCAGAAGCCCTTTACACTAAATTGCTTGCTTAGTCATATTTCATTTTTATTTTATTCAAAATATAAACTATGAATTACATCATATACGATATATAATTGTAAAGTACTTACAAAATATCAGTTTATATCAATAATTTTATCGTAAACAAAACAAAATGACAATAAATTAAAAAGAAACTATTACATAAAATAATAAATAGACAAAAATCGTGTGATTTGAACCAAAAATTGATAATTAATCATTACTGGGTTAAATGCAATTAATTAGGGAATAATTATGCATTTAGAAAGCAAAATAAAAATAGAAACTATAAATCTCACGACACCACTCCAAAAGGTGCCTCAACTTTCTAGTATTCAAAAATAGTTATCGGAACACACTCAATATATATATAAATTTTATTTTTTATTATATATTTAATTAATGAAAAAATATAAAATAAAATAAAATAATTTATCAAATTTTAAAAACTATTTTTCATCAACTCTGAATATATATGAATGGATGTTATTAATTAATAAGAATTAAGAGATAATAATTTATATAACAAAAGGATAATGACACTGATTCTTCTAAAATTCGGTGTAATTATACGTAAACCCCTTATGATTTGAAAAATATCTAATACCCATGACATTTGTTTACGAGATTCATCCATTAGTCAAAGTTAATTAAATTTGTCGAAAAAATATGACTGAAAATCACTATAGATCAAACGAATCTTTTCTGAACTAAATTACTCTTATACATTTTCACACGTTAATACATGTAAAACCTCTATAAATTAATAAACTCTCTAAAATAATAAAATTTTTCGGTCCCGACTTGGGCCTTTGTAAAAAATCATCAAATTCAATAAGATGATAATTTTTTGAAAAATTTCTTTATAAATATTAGGTCTCATTAAAACTCTATATTAATAATTTATAAATATTACAATTATAAATATTATGGTAATTTGCTAAAATGTGAAGTCTGTAATGCTTTACGCATTTGATCATTCATGGATGATTTTGCGATGCCTTTTAGAAGAGAAAACATGGTTAGGTGTTATGAATTATTTTATTTTCATATTGAGATTTATATAGTATAAGTTTCATTCATCATGCATCAATATATTTAATTGGCTATAATAGTTTTAAGTGCAATGAATTAATGTAAACATGTATATTTAAGTAAATTCAATGAATTGATACATGCGTCTATCAATATAATAGTTAATTGTATACAATGAATTGATATTATACATGAGTATATTTATTTAGTTACAAAGAATTGATTGATGCATGAATATAATCAATGAAACATATATGAATTCATTTATTTTCAATACATATGCACTAAATTTGCTGAATTTAAAAAGTCTCTCTTTTAATTAATAAAATATTAATTTATTGATAAATTAATATCTCTCTAAATTAATAAAATTTCATAGTCCCAAGGTTATTAATTTATAGAGGTTTTACTGTATATGTATTCATCCTTATAATAGTAGTTTTGTCAGAGAAGATTTTTTTTTACCTGTAATGAATTAGTAATAAGTCAATTGACGATAAATATTTATTTATTTTTGCTAATATGAATAAATTCGATTAATTTTGACTAATAAAAAAATTTATTTATTAGACTGAAATAAACATAGGAGTACTTGATTTAATATTCCAAACTATAAAAAATTTATGTGCAATACACTAAACCTCGAAAAAAACAATGTAATTATTCTTTCAAAAAAATATCATTGTGAGTGGAGGGTATTTTAGTTAATACATACCAAACTAATTACTCTAACCTCGCACTTACCAAACAGCAAAGATTACTGTTTCCTGCGATTGTTTGGCAAAACAAAACAACACATGAAAAGTCTGTTTAAAATTAGTGAAAAGAAAGATTGATATTTTTCCAAGTAAGTGCAGTCTTAAATGGCAAGAAAAAAAGCAAGAAGGTAACTTTTCACCAAGATGTTAGTACGACTGCCCAACTGCATGAGGAACCCTCTGCTGATTCTCTTCAAAAGGGCATACTCTCCTTTTTGTGTGGTTCTGAGTTGAGGAAATATGAGGTTTTGCATGTGGGCTGTCCTGCTTCTGCCTTTGTTTCTGGGGAGTTTTGGTGTGGAGGGAATTGAGCACGGTTCTGTACATACTGAGAGGATTTCAGGTAGTCCTTGCCCATTAAGATTTCAGTTATGTGCAGCTGTTCTTGTTCTTATCATGTTTAGTTCTCTTCTGTTTGACAAAATGTCTGTGTGGGTGTACGTGATCACATTGGTTGGTTGGTTTTAGTGTTATTTCTTCGGGTTGATTTTTTTCTTGATTTGGTTGAGATAGTTTTGCGGGAGGCAAATGAGGTGATTCAGTATGTGGGTAAAAAATTATGTAGGAATATTTTGGTTGAATGTGGTGTCATCGGCTTGCCGAAGGAGATTGTGATAATGAGTTGTGTAATTATCCTTGAAAATGATATGGGCTTTGGCCCGTAAATTATCGCATATCTCTGATAAGAAACTTCATTGCTTGCATTTTGACCAACCAAGAATGTAACTCGGTGAGGTGAATAAAAATGATGGTTTAATATTGAGAAATTACTGAGAGTAAATGAACAATGAGTTACCCTTGTAGCATATGACAATTTGATTCAATCACTGAAGTAAATTTGTTGACGTGTTCAAATTCTGCAACCTCGAATTGTTTGACCCATGAGCTCATAATTTGATTACATCAGAGGACCGGGGATTGTGAAGTTACGAATTACATTATTTAGAATAGTTGTTGAATCTTGCCAGAGGGGGATGATTGTGTTTGATAACCAAGATTCAACAATTTAGAAGTCCTAGTGGACCAGTATACACATTGTTAGGATCTGGTGGGTGTAGCACATCTGAGTCATTGTAGCTTAATGTAAGTGAATGTCAGTTTCTGCTGCTGTTGATGGAGAGGACTGGTGATCCCCTACCTAAGCAATCCCACAATGGATAGAGAGTCAGTATGGGAAACTCTCACTTTAATTAGTGAAAAAATTTGGTGTAATTACCAACTGTATGAAGGAGATGGACTGATAAGGCTGGATTGCTCCTGCGCACTTGGTTGCAAAAAGATGTCAAAGGTGAAATAGGACAAGTCTTTCTAGGGCTTGAAACCTATAAGTAATCTGCAGTACATAATTATAATGAATCTGTCTTTACACTATTGGCACTTTACCTTGTTATCAACTTTTATTGATTAGACCATGTGCGAAAGAGAAGATCTCATTATGTTTATTGCATTAGGGGAAGTGCACACTTTTATAAGGTGTTGCCCTTTTGGTTTGAGGGTTCTCTTCTTTGCATTGAATTTATCACATGCTTGTTACCAGTTGATATTGCTCATGAGACTAAACCCCTATTATTGTCATTTTGTATTTACATAGTAGTGGTAAGGTGCCTGGTCAAAATATTTGGTAAAAAGCTGTTAGCAATGGCAGGATTTCTGGATTGAAATGTTGAAGCAAGGTATTGTATTAATATACAGTACGCTGTATCTATATATTGCAAGAAATCTAATGAATCATTGAGCCTCTTTTCTTACATTTGTCAATCTCAACAATGCTCCATATCTTTTTGGAACTTGGAACCCCATCACTTCTTCCGAGTTTCTTGGTCACTGAAGCTTGATGCTTGGAGTGGAGTAGTCAGATAGTATTTTGTTTTCAACAACAAAAACTTTGACAATGCAATTAAGTTCTTATCGTACATGTGTTGTGTAAATTAGGTAGTGCTGGTGATGTCCTTGAGGATAATCCAGTTGGAAGGCTGAAAGTTTATGTATATGAGCTTCCAAGCAAATACAACAAGAAGATACTGCAGAAAGATCCTCGCTGCCTAACACACATGTTTGCTGCTGAGATATTTATGCACCAATTTCTCTTATCCAGCCCTGTTCGTACTCTCAATCCAAAAGAAGCAGATTGGTTTTATACACCTGTTTACTCCACCTGTGACCTTGCACCTAATGGGTTGCCATTGCCTTTCAAATCTCCAAGGATGATGAGAAGTGCAATACAGCTCATCTCAACAAAATGGCCCTACTGGAACAGGACAGAAGGAGCAGATCACTTCTTTCTCGTTCCCCATGATTTTGGAGCTTGCTTTCATTATCAAGTAAGCTCTTCTTTTTTAATATCTGGATCCTTTTGGTTGTGTTTTAACTCTACTGGAGCAATTATTACTTGATTAGTTGATCCTCCTTCTTCAGGGCGCGCTGACCAAAATGAGTTATAGAATTTCATCTGATACTGCAAGGCATATGTCTTATAAAAAAATAGTGTTGGCTTTAGTCCGAAAAAGAATTAGACGAGAATAAGTTTTCCACTTTGCATGGCTTGAGGAACTACTTCAAAATCCAAAACTATAATTGACGAACAATAACATGATGCATATACATAAAGAGGAGCAAGATTAATGTGGATTTCTAAGTTCATTATATCACTATTAAGAACCAATCAAAAATCACATTGCGTCAATATGCATGAAATTTTCCCATGTATATAGAAGAATGGTTGCTACCCTCGCATAGATCTATTCTGTTTTTCATCCGTCGAGATCTATGGTTGTGCCCACACCAGGCAGCACCAATAGAACTGTATTGATATTATACTTTCTGAACATCTAGCACTGTTTGCTGACTATCGACAGTATATGATGTTCCAAGGTTTTTGTCTGTTGTAGGAAGAGAAAGCTATAAAAAGAGGCATTCTTCCTTTACTTCAACGCTCTACCTTGGTTCAGACCTTTGGACAACGTAACCATGTCTGTCTAAATGAAGGTTCAATCACAATACCTCCATATGCTCCTCCAGAAAAAATGCAATCTCACTTGATTCCTCCTGACACCCCAAGATCCATCTTTGTCTACTTTCGTGGTTTGTTTTATGATGTAAACAATGACCCTGAAGGCGGTTACTATGCAAGGTAAATTTTTGAGTTGTACTGACGTGCTGAAGTTAGATTCCTGCTTTTATCAATTTGGCATGTCCTAGTACCACACATCGTACTCTATCACTTGGAGGTAAATTGGCAGTCGTAAATGCAGGAAAAATTGAAAAGAAACATGAAAATTAGAGGGAAATATGATAATACTAGTACTTTCGTGAAACATTTCTATAATAGAAGCTGTGTAGCAATGGGATCTATATGGTCGTAATATTATCCGTAGATTTAACTCTGATATACTTGCTTCTCATATACAGAGGTGCCAGGGCATCCATCTGGGAGAACTTTAAGAACAACCCACTTTTCGACATCTCCACAGACCACCCAACCACATATTATGAAGATATGCAGCGAGCCATTTTCTGTTTATGCCCTCTTGGTTGGGCTCCGTGGAGTCCGAGGCTCGTCGAAGCAGTAATTTTTGGGTGCATTCCTGTGATCATAGCAGATGACATAGTTTTACCGTTTGCTGATGCTATTCCATGGGAGCAAATAGGCGTTTTTGTAGATGAGAAGGACGTCCCCTACTTGGACACCATCCTTACATCTATCCCAGTTGAAGTCATTCTAAGGAAGCAGAGATTACTTGCAAATCCTTCGATGAAACAGGCAATGCTATTTCCCCAGCCGGCACAATCAGGAGATGCTTTCCACCAAATCTTAAATGGACTTGCACGCAAACTGCCCCACGACAAGAGAGTATTCTTGAAGCCGGGTGAAAAAGTTCTGAATTGGACTGCAGGACCAGTTGGGGACATGAAGCCTTGGTAAAGAAGCTGAGTTCGTTCCTTGCTAACGTTTTGTCATCATCTAGAGCGCTATGCATTAGTACTATAAAAGCCAACGAGGAATGTAAATTCTTTCTTTCCTTGTAATTTTCTCCATAATACGTAAGTATATTCTACTGTTTGTGAAATTTACGACGTTTAACCTGTTATAATTTTGTACGTTTTCACAACTACTAGGACTTACCGTGCTATAGTATCTTTGGTATTGCCACCATTTCAGTTAAGGGTATAAATTGCCTTAATATACAAAGACATGGCGATGCTTCGATTTGGTTTAAACGGTGAGGATTTAAAGGATTTCCCACGTGTGCATGATGGATCCAACAAAGATAAAGTTTTTTTTTTTATCATCTTATTGGTTACAAGCCTGAGAAGGGAATAACGGCAAAGGAAAGGATGGGAATCATCTTATAAAGAAGGGATAGTTATATTTACACTTGTTGATTAATGATTTATTTATACAAATTATTTTTATATTTTGTATAATTACGAAAATCACTTTTGAACAGCTAAAAAGTAGGATTAGTTTATGCAATAATGTTGACTTTTTTTTGGATTTATGTGGAATTTTTCAAAAAATAGGTGTGATTGATGTAAAATGATATTGACGTTTTTGGTTAGTTTGTATAGATAAACCATAGGTCAGAGGTTGTAGGTGTAATATCCAAATCATTTGTGAACACGGGTTCCAAAGTGTAGTGCAATTGATGTTGCTATCTTTGTTGGTGAGGACAGATCATTTTTTATCAGATGGTTATGAGTTAGATTTTCTTTGCTTATGTGAAGGTTGCATTGGTAATCTGTAAATATCTTTATAAACAAACTATGATTCGTTGCATGTCCTAATCTATAGTGGTACTTGGAGTTGAAACTATTTGATTTTTACGGTAAAACAGCTACCTCCTTTGATATGTAACATAATTATGAATAAATTTTTATTGGTTAAAAAATTACAAATGTCCCTTTAAATGAAAAATAATTGTGTGGCTCTTAAACAGTTAAGTGAAAATGCTACTTTACAGTTTACCTTTGCTGTTTTTTTTAAGGAAAACGTTTGATAAAGTGTAGGAAAATTTGAGAGTGAGTAACATAGATATCCATATGGCATATTACTCGAGAAAAGATATTTTAGAAATTTTAATATGTATATATATATAATTATAATTCACAATATAAAAGCGCATTTTGATTAATTTCACTATAAGAAGTAGATGGAAATCTAATGGATGCTAACGGACTCAACTCGTTGTTAGACGAGCTTTAAAATCAGGAAAAAATTATAATTTTACATACAATAAGAAAGTATTTGTATTAATACAAAACTTCATGTGATCAGGATGCAATTTACCCTAATTTTTATGTAGCAAAATGATTAAAAAAGAGGGGGGAATCTATATTAAGGAATTGGGAAAATTATTCTTTTAGTCAGTTAAGTATGCTCAATATTAATTTTAGTCTGGTATTTATGTCCTTTCAGTTTCATAATGTGATAAAATTTAGTCCGATTTAGAGTTTTGTAGAGAATATTCCAATGAGATTTTGCAAACTAGCTGGAAATTGTCTATGTGGCACGTAAGTTGTTGAACTTTCTGCCACTTACACCGGTACAGTCATGTGTAATGACATGTGGCCACTAATGTTGACTGAATATTATATTAATATATAGAAAAATATATAAAATTTTAAAATTTTTGTAATTTCAAATTGAAAAATTAAATTATAGTTTCAATACAATTATTAATATAATAAATTTATTTTTCAAACTAAATATTTATATGAATAAATATTAATTAATAATAAAAATTATATTTTATTAATTAATTTGAATATATTTTGATTAAATTTATTATCTAGTTTAAAATTATCCAATTACTTTAAACTAAATTAATTACTTTTTATCAAATTAAATAAAATTAAACTATTTAATTGGATGTCGTCACACTGCCATAGAGGAGGACTGCGGTGTCCCGCCTCCCTCACCTCTGTCGTCGCCTACCCCAGTAGAGGGCGAAGTTGTCACCTAGACCAGAAATTGGTCTTGACGCATCAACACACTGAGATTTAGATATTCGGCATTCATACTAACTCAAGGAATAATATTTTCTCATATTATTTTATGTTATTTTAACTTATTTTTCTTTCACTTATCATAAGCTCAAAAACTATTAAGATAGTTATAAGAATTTAATTATAATTTAGAATTGGATAAATTATAATAACTTCCTAAAGGTTTGACATAATTATAAATACCCTATCATTGTTTGAAAAATTACAAACACCCTCCTAATTTTAATGGCGTCTAACAATTAGCCCTCAATTCGTTAGGTTTCTATTCATTTTTTGTGGTGATTTGATCAAAATATCCTTATAAATTAAAAATTATAATTTGTATATTTGTTAGTCAAATGTTTCCAACAGTTAAAAGACTTCAAAATTCTTTAGAGTAAATTGCATTGACGTTCTTTTTGAAATTATGTCTAATTATATAAATATTTTATTTTCTTTGTAAAATTATAAATCCACCCTAGTGCTTGCTCTGAGGATATTGGATGAAGAGTAGCATTATTGAATACTTGGAACATATGTTATTAACTTGAGTGTGAATGTGAATTTATAGGATGGAACATCATATGGATATGATGTTTGCCTAAAAGAGCCATTAGAGTTGTGCATGGTAATGTGGAACGACTACAGTATGATAGTGTATTTAATAATTTTACAAAAAGCATTAGGTGTTTGTTTAATTAGATATAATTCAAGGGGGTTTGAATGTAATTAATTTAATTATTTAGATATATAATAAAAATAAATATGTTAAATAAGAGGTAGCAATTCTTGCTTGTACACTGCCCTAATATATGTATATATATTATATATTCTTGGAAAATAATTAAAATAATTAATTATGTTTTATTCAAAGATTCAGTGCTCCATTCATTTCATGATGACAATAAGTTAGCCCCAATATGAAATATTAAATATTTTTATGCAATTGATTATTATTTGTCAATTCTTGAAAGTATAATAATATTGATTTCAAAGGTGTACGGCGTAGTGGATTTGATTGGACCCAACCCAAAAAGTCCCACCAACCACAGTCAAAAGAATAACAAAATAAAATTACTTAATTGCCCCCAGAAGCTAAGTAATGCATAACCACTTTTTATGATTTTAAAAGTATGATCTAAAGTGATTCATTTTTTTGAGATTGAAAATATATTTGTAATTGTATTGTTGAGCAATTTGTAAGTATCTTGACATATTGTCCAATGCACATGTTCGCCTCATGCTGGTTGCTAATTTTGAAGTAGTTTTATAAGTCAAGTATTGAAGCATACTCTAACTTGTACTGATAATCAAAATTGGGGTTACTTAAATATTGCGGAATCGAAAGTATGCTTACAACTATGTTGTTAAGTAATTTGTATGCACCTTGTATTGTAGTTCCTAGCACGTATCCAGTTCGTGATGGTGATTAAAATAGAGTCACTCAAACTTTTCGAGATTTGAAGTATACTTGTGGCTGTATTAGGAGGTAATTTATAAGTACTGATATAAGCCACTTACAATTCTGATGATATACTCTAGCTCATACTTATAATCATGACCAAAATCACCCAAATTTTTGGAATTGAAAGTATGCTTAAGACTGTGCTGGATAAACTATAAGTACCATTATAAGTAATTTATAATTAAAAAAATACGTTACAATCCGTTATAATAATCAACATTGAAGTTCCTTAAATTGGGAAGTATGTTTGTTTAGGGGGATCGAATTTTCTGTTGCAAACCGTATTTTATCTTCTATTTTGTTCTACAGACATATATTATGTGTATATTTTTTTAAAAAAAGAATATAATAATATTCTTATATATATATATTAAATAAAATAAAAAATAAAATATGATATGCAGAAAATGAAATTGGAATTGAGGGTGACATCACAGGTTGGGAAGCATCTCATACATAGACTCCTATTAAATATAATACTCACCAAACTTGGAAAGCTCTTTTATTTTTGGAGAAGCAATGGGGTGTTGCAAGTATTTAAAAGAAATAAAACAGACCTCGCCCCACATGCTTTTCTTATATATTAATGAATAAATAGATTGGTGAATACCAAAAAAATTCACCTACTACACACCAAACACAATGCTGGTGTGCCCCTAGTTTCGAGTATTACCGGCCTTTCCCCCCCATATACAGCCAGGTCAACACCCAAACTACCATTCCAACAACCCTTCATCTCTTGTTTAATTGCTTCTTTCGCTCTACATTTACAACCCTAAACCCCACCCTACACGCCTCTTTCATCTTCTTTTCTAATCTCTCTACCAATAATCACCGCCAGCTCACGGGTGATATTTGACCTTGTTGTAATCGAAATTAATCGCCCATGGCTTCAATCTCCAAGCTCTCAACCCCCAACTTTGCTCCTTCTGTGTCTGATTTCAGTGCCAGCAGTAGATCTTCACAGCATGCCGTGTGCTGTGTTGATCTCAGCAAAAGACCAGCCGCCTCCCGTAACCTGCTTTCCTCTTCAAAGTTGAGCCTGCGCAGCAACCACCCCGTCAGGGTTTCTTTGGTGTAAGCATATATTCTTCTTTACCGCGTTTGTTGTTGTTGTAGTTGTTGTTTGGTGGGTTTTCTGTTGCGGGTTGTTTAGAAGATGTATTAGAAAAAAGGTTTGTGGGTTGTTGCTGTTTAAAGATTCAGTCCTTGTGTTGTTTAATTGAAGTTTGTCGGAGGTTATTTTATGGAAGCTCGATTTTAGGTATTTTCTATCTATTAGATTTTTTTGAAGCGATAATTGTGTATGAAGATGTAGGGTTCATGGAAGTTGAACTATGTGAACTTCTTCATTTGCCTGGTCCTAATTTTTAAGTTACTGATCAGTGTGAGATGCTCTAAAGTTGATGGAAATGGAAGCAGTGTCAAGAGAACCACTCTTCACGATCTCTATGAGAAGGAAGGGCAAAGCCCATGGTATGATAATCTATGCCGCCCTGTTACGGATCTTATTCCTTTGATAGAAAGTGGAGTCAGAGGTGTAACCAGCAACCCGGCGGTAAATTGCCCTCTTCCCTTATCAGTGCCACATCCTAATAAATCTTGATTCTAATATTTTCACGATTTAGGAACAAACAGAAAATGCTGCATGTACCAGTTTACTTTGGCTTTCATCAGTCTAACAACTCTTGGTATTTATAATTGCAGATTTTCCAGAAGGCAATATCGACTTCAAGTGCATACAATGATCAATTCAGGTAAAAGACATGATAGTTCAAGTATGTTCTGGTGTATTGGTGAGAGCTGCTTCAAATGTTTCTAAGTGCTTCTTGGTAGCAGAATGACTGAATTTTTTTCCCCTCTATAATTGTATTTAGTAGGAAAATTGGAAAAATTATGCGTCAAGACATTTTTATTTTAATGAAGCTACTAAAAAAGGGTTTTTTGGAGGCACAATGTGATGTTGGAGTGGTAGGATAGTTTGACTGGTGAATATGGTGTGCTATCTTTGTCGTGGCAGTTGTTGTGTCTTTGTTTTAGTAAGTCATTTCACCTAATCCTATTACTTGTTTTTTGTCTTATCAAAAGTATTATTTGGTCATTATCAACGTATTGATAGACCTTTTATAGTTTTATCATGATTCTATGACAATGAAGTTACCATACAATTTATGGGTTCTGAGAAGAGGACCTGAAAGAAGTCTGTCCAGCTTATGTTTGTCCATACATATAACTGCAGGGAACTTGTGCAATCTGGAAAAGACATAGAAAGTGCATACTGGGAACTCGTTGTAAAGGATATTCAAGATGCGTGCAAACTTTTTGAGCCAATTTATGATCAAACTGATGGGGCTGATGGATATGTCTCTGTCGAAGTTTCACCCAAACTTGCTGATGATACTGAAAATACAATTGAGGCTGCAAAATGGCTCCATCAATGGGTTGATCGCCCTAATGTCTACATAAAGATTCCTGCTACAGCTCCATGCATCCCTTCAATCAAGGAAGTAATTGCAAGAGGAATAAGTGTTAATGTTACGGTGAGTTTGTTCTGCACATTTCTTTTACGGGATTGATGAGATCTAAAGGAGGTAATGTTTGGGTGTCAATGAATAATGTAAAAACATATCAACTTAGTTACAAACTGTGGGCAATTCTTTTACTGGTCCATGTAATCCATTGACTCCGAGGTTCTTATTGTCAACATCAGTCGATCTACATCTAGTGGGAGGGATTCAGGCTCTTGTGTCTCATGCTTTTTAAGTAATAGCAATTTTAGTTTTAGTACTGATACTGATATTATGGCTATGTGCAGCTTATTTTCTCCCTTGCGAGATATGAAGCAGTCATTGATGCTTACCTGGATGGTCTTGAGGCATCTGGGCTCAGTGATCTCTCGAGAGTCACAAGTGTTGCTTCCTTCTTTGTTAGTAGAGTGGATACCCTTGTTGACAAACTGCTTGAGAAAATTGGAACACCTGAGGCACTAGATCTCCGGGGCAAGGTAAAACGATTATGCATCAATACTTCACAAGTAACACTAAATTCCACAAAGAACTCCACTCATACTGGCTAAGTTTCTTTCACAGGCAGCAAATGCTCAAGCAGCTCTGGCTTACCAGCTTTACCAGAAGAAATTCTCTGGTCCAAGATGGGAGGCTCTGGTGAAGAAAGGAGCCAAGAAGCAAAGACTTCTGTGGGCCTCAACTAGTGTCAAGAATCCAGCTTATCCCGATACTCTATATGTGGCTCCTCTTATTGGACCTGACACGGTGAGCCATCTTATCTTTGTTTTTCGTCTTATTTAGCACTCATGGCCCACGAAACGGCAGAATTTTTCAATCATCTCAAACCAACCAAACACGTAGCCATTCATATTTACTAACATCCATCTATTTTTTATCTCTCGTTATGTTGTAGGTTTCCACCATGCCTGACCAAGCACTCCAAGCATTTGTTGACCACGGCAAAGTTGCAAGGACGATTGATTCAAACGTGTCGGAAGCTGAAGGTATTTACAGTGCCCTTGAGAAGTTGGGCATTGACTGGAGCTACGTTGGCTCACAACTTGAGCTGGAAGGAGTCGAGTCCTTCAAGAAGAGTTTCGATAGCTTGCTCGACAGTCTGCAAGAGAAGGCGAATTCGCTTAAGCTAGTCAGCCTGTGAACCATATGAATCTTTTGGTTGCTAGAATGGGTGAGAGCTAATAAAGCGACTGGGTTTCCGGTCCTTGGTGTAAAGCCAGTTGTGGTGGGTGTTGCTTAAAAATATTGTGGTTTATGATTAACGTTTGTGTTTATCTATGAGAACATTCAATGGTTTCGTTGTGCAGAAATGCATCTGTTAAGGCCTATAAAATAGAAATAACCTGGCCCATCACGACTTTTATTGGATCTGGGACCCGACCCACCTCCAACTTGGAACTCGATGGGTTGGACATATTTGAACTATCACTTGTTTATAATTTTAAAAATATTTAAAAGATATTATATCATTTTAACTAATACAATAATTACTTCGAAAATATGAGAAATAATGTTATTGGCAAACATGGAGCAACTAGTTTTTAGGAGGTTTCAGTACCTCATATTATTTTTTTTCCTAGTGAAAAGCGATGAGATTGTACTAACCTAACGAACAAAATAAAAGAAAGATTTTAACCCAAATTGGGTTTGTTTGTAGCTAATATAATTATATAATAAGTGTAATATATTTATAGTGCGATTGGTTTATAATTCAGATAATTCTGTGATTGGTTTGATTCGAATAAATCTTATTTCTTTCAAAGTAGAGTTCACACAGCGAGACAAAGTACCAAAACACAAAAAAAGAACACTAGTAAACACTGATAAGAACAGCAACAAAACAAGTGCCAATAACGACTCTTATAAGACAACCATGCAAACCAACATCGCACTCTTTGGCGACTTGGAACTAACTGATAATCAGGTAGCAAGGCCCAAGAATCACTCGGCACTTGCAGTGGCCCCTGCCACTGATTCTCCATCAACCCCTAATTCCGATGTTGCCGCAAAGACCAGCCATGAAAAACCGACACCCATCGCCTGAACGCCATTCACCAAACTTATGCAACCAATCAAAGATAATATACTAAGAAATATTTGAAAGAGCCCGTAACTGTCGTTCACTCTAACACAACATGCTTGATACAGACGGGGCATTTAGAATCTCGTCGGCCCAAATTCTCCAGTGTTGTAAATTTTCATATTAATAAAGCCAAATTGGTTAAAGGGTGTTATTTTGTGCGACCATTAGACCCAATATTTTTCCACCCCTTGAAGAAGAAGCTTTCATCATATTTTTGTTATTCCTACTCTCTATTTGTTCTATTTCTTGCTATTCTGCAAATTTTCAGTTGTTTAGGAGCTAAAATAACAGGATGCATGTTTCATCCAACCACAAAACTCTTTTTGAGTTATCATGAGTGTGTAATGTGTAATTTAGACAAAAAGACTTTGAGAAAAAATCATATTCTTTTGGTCCTATATATTAGTGTTTTTTTCAATTTAGTCTCATTTATTATGATTTTTTCACATTACATTCATAAGTTGAAAATATTTTCAATTTTAGTCCACGTTTATTTTCTGTCCAATAATTAATGATGATGCACGTAAGATTGCTAACGATTCCGTTAATTATTGGGCGAAAAATATGTGTGGAATTAAAATTGAAAAACTTTCCCTCACACATGGAACAAAAAATTGAGATTCTTACACTAAAAAGGCAAAAATGAACCATTTAAAAGCAAAGGGTAGAATTGGCATTTGAGATGGCAATCGCTTTAAGGAAAAGCTGAGGCCGTTATCTTCCCGCGAAGAACCAACTCCACCTCTAATCAGACACCAGAAACTTCTCTCTGAAAATGATGGCGTCAATCTCAGCAATAGGATCTCTTCCTAAGCGTTTTCCGGCGAACACGGCTGCCATAGGTTTGACGGCGCCGCCACTTCCGGCCCTGCACATTGTGTGTCAAAGTTCCACCGAGTCATCAACGTCTTTTGGTCTGTCCACCGTTGTCTTTTGCTTTCTTCCTTAATTCTGGTTTTTAAGGTATTGTTTTTTATGTACTTGAATTCTAATTGGTTGCAATTTCCCTTTGGTATGTGCAAAATTGTTGCTCTTTTTTCACTGAATTGAAGAGGGAAGTGGAAGCTTGGAGCATAGGCCGCTGATTGATCGGAGACAGATTGTGGTGTCCTCGATAGGATTATTGGCGGTGGAAATTTTCAATTGTCAAAGGGCTGAAACTTCCAATGCATCTGAATATGTCGACAGTAATTTCCACGGCTTTTTCTGCATTAAGTTTTTGTACTTTTCGCTATAGCTGTTTCTCCTATTAATCGTCTGTATGTATGTTTTTATTTATTTATTTTTAGTTTCGTTTTATGTTCTCGTGCCATGGTTTGGGAATAAAAATTCAAGAGAACTTGCAGTAAAATTAAATGAACTTGGAGAATGAAAACAACTCATGTTCACCAGGGCATTAGGATGTTGAAGTCCCAACGGGGATCCTGTTCACCTTCACAAATAATGAAGGTTTAGCTGATGGAAGTATGAGACAAGTATGAAGTTGATATAAACAATATTGTTTAATCCTCTCTTGCATAAGTCATGTTTTTCTATTGGGTCATCTGAAGTGCCAAAACAGTATCCAGGCTCTAGCTATTACTGGGTTTGAGGGATGAGTTGTGTTGTTCTCAACAAAAAACAGATTTATCTATCTTGCAAATGAATTATGAATTAGAATCAGTGCCAGTGGGATTATATCACGTATGTGATTGTTGATCAAGATTTAATGATAGCTTCTTATAGAATGTCTACCATGATCTACAAGAGACTTTAGTTGCTCCTTTTTTGAGTATTTATGCATAAGGTTTTAACTGAAATTAATGTATAGTGGATAGGTTATGACGCAGAGCACAAGCAGGTTTTAACTATTGGGTGGTCATACATCGACCTAATGTTGCTGGCAGTATATGCTTCTTATTTTAAGGATAGTGGAATATACTTTTGGGTTCTTTGAATAATTATCTCATGATTATGTGCAGCTTAGTAGCTTTGAAGACTAATTGTAGGCTCACTGTTTGAGCATACAGTGCCAGCACTGCGAGGAAAAGATTATGGGAAGACAAAGATGCGGTATCCTGATTATACTGAAACAAATTCAGGTCTCCAGTATAAGGTCACCTTTGGAAGCATACTGTGGTAA